>NW_028327175.1:56042289-56345900 GCF_987537825.1 Furipterus horrens | reverse complement strand
TCAGAACCCACCTCAAAAGGACAACCTCCACCAGCTCTAGCAATCTACAGGTGTACTCTCAAGCAGGAACAGCAACCTGTGATTTCTCAAGTGATGCTGGAAATGGAGCCTTCTTAAAGGTGAAGCCTTCTAATTTTTAAATGGTATCAACTAATTATTGTATATTCCAAACACACTAAGAGCAAGCAATATTTATCTGTGGATTGGATTCAACCCAAGGGCCTCCTGATACTGTAGGCTCATAGTTTAAAACACACACACACACACACACACACACACACACACACATAACTGAAGGCGGAGTAAGAGAACAGTACTCCTTTACTATTGCCCCTCACTTTCAGAGGAGAAAGAAGTAACATGAATCATGAGAGGCAGCTCCATAAAATCACAGGGAATACCAATGACAAACTTCTTTAATTTAACCTTTCTCTCTCTTGAAAAATAAATTTTAGATATAGAATATTCTGTAGCATAAAAATATATGGGAAGAATTTTTCTTTCACATATTTTTCCTCAAAACTTGCAGGAAGAAAAATATTCAAATAAATATAATAGTTAAAATTATATAAACTAATGAAAATATGCAATAATAAACATGAGACTAATGATTCACCATGCACACAGAAAAACAACATACAAAATACTAATAGCATTATTATATTTGCACTGGTCAATCTACATATTGTCACTTGACTCTCTTGTGACCTACAGCAACAAACTAGCTGAATACAAGGTTAAACTCTGTGACCAGGGAACCCTAGTCTAACAAACCATTGTGGACTCAATCCTGTGACCGGAATCTCCTATCATGTAACCTGAATCTCCGAAACCACATTATCAATAAATAAGATAACCAGTCACTAGTAATCAAATATCAATCTACTCCAAAAACATGTCTTTAATACTTTTATGAAAGATTTCGCATTACTTAACCAAGTCATTAAGGCATTCTTCTTTCCTTTAAACACAGAATTCATTGAAAACACTAATTTTTCATCTCTGAAACTGCTTAACCTGATGGAAGCCTTTATGAAGTTAAAATTTTGAATGTAACTAATCGTTGCAGACAGGCCTTTGGAGTTCAAAACATTCTCTAAAATAGCTATTAGTAAGGGAGTCCCTATACCAATAGGATTACTAGGCAGCGTAATGATATTAAAATCATATTATTGTTAAGCCCTGGCTGCTGTAGCTCAGTGGATTGAGCATTGCGAGCCACGTGTCACTGGTTCACTTCCCAGTCTGGGCACAGGACTAGGTTGCATGTCAGGTCCCCAGTTGGGGGCGCGAGCGAGAGGCAACCTACACAGTGATGTTTCTCTCCCTCTCTTTCTCCTTTCCCCTCTCTTTAAAAATAAGTATATAAACAAACAAACAAATAATTTTTTTAAAAAATCATATTATTGTTATTTTGGGAGACCATTTATTTCTTGAACACTTACTATGTGTGAGGCACTGCACTGAATATGTTCAGGCTTCTCATTAAACCTTAAAAACAACCATATAAGGAAAGTACCATTATTATCCCCATTTTCAGTTGGGGAAACTGACCTTTCCAAGATCACACAGCTAGTAAGTGGTACAGTCAGGATTCCAACCCAAATCTTGTCTAACTTCAGAATTTGCATGCTTAACCACTACACTGTATTGCCTCCAGTGACTCTAGGTTGATATCTAAGATAAAGAAAAAAGGGAAATTTGTATTTCTCAGTGGCAAAATTTAAAAATATACTAGAAATGGAGGATACTCTTAGAAATAAATCTCATATACATAGTCCCACGAATATTTTTATTTTCAAATACATAAAATAATGAAAATCACTCATGGACATGGACAACGGGGAGGGATATGATTGCGGGAGAGGGGGTGGGTTGGGTGGGGGAGAGAAATTGGGGGAAAAGGGGACAACTGTAATTGAAAAACGAAAAATAAAAAAATAATGAAAATTTCACACAATGGACTCCTGATTATTTTTCCTATGTAGTCATTCATGTTTATTATTAAAAAATTTAATAGAAAGGCTCTGTATTTTCTGCTCAATTTTGCCCTGAACCTAAAACTGCTCTACAAAATAATTCTATTTTTAAAACATTTAAAACTGCAATATACTCAATATGCCAAATTCAACTCAGTATTAACTGACATAAGACTATATTCTTTTAGTATAAAAAGTTGCACTTTGTCTATTATAACCACAGTGCTCAACATGTAGAGGCATTTTACATTTAATTAATTTTTTGCAGAAAGGCTTGAGGAAGTGTAAATACTGTAAAAAATTAGAATGTTTCTCTATCAGAACACCTTCAGAGAAGTCTGCAACAGACATGACATAAGTTGGAATAAAACTGGACCAAAAAAAAAAAACCTCAACTGAACAATATAAAAGGAATACAACACCACTGTACCATGGCTGACATAGTTCCACCTAAGTATCAAAAGATGTAGCCATAAGTCAAAAATGGATTAATATTACAGAATATCTTCCTAATTCATTTTTAATTCCTTTCTAAATCCTCCGAAAAAAACTTACTCAAAAAAGGTAAAAAATATTTTCAAGTGTCAACATATGACCAAATCTTTTTTCCTCATACTCACCAAGGCTGTCAAATTCTAAAGGTCAATTAAGAAAGATGTAAAAGATCTATAAAAGGAGTTTTGCCTACTATACTACTCCCCATCAACATTTCCCTCTTATCAAGGTCCACATTTATACATAAATACATACTTAAGTTCATTTATGAAGAGAACAAGTAAAAAGAAGGTATTAACTCAATATAGAAAAGTCACTTGTTCTACATATTCTGCAGTAGACTGTCAAAATTAATTTAGAAATATAATACACTGTATTGGCCACCAACAAAAAATATTGAAGGAAAGAAGCATGCTATTAATTTTGTTTTACTTCAATACTGTACTTACAAAGTCTCAACTGTAAAGAATCGCACTAATATTAATAAATATCCTAAGGCACAAGTTACAGATAATGTTTGTGTGGGCCCTTAATCACACCTGTAATTCATAGAACACCTTTCCTTTCTCGCTCACCCACGTTTTCATAAGTGATCCAAAGACTTTATTGCATCGCTATGCTTTCAGGAGGCTGAAGTTCGGATATGCAGTGCAAAAACAAAACAAAACAAAGCATTCCGACCAAGGCATGTTTCAAATGATATTAGTACAATACTCATTTAAATATTTATGTTCAAAGCTTTTCACTAATCATCTAGCTTCAACAGAGAACACACACAGGTTAATACTATAGAACAGACTACGACTGCCTTGGTAGCTGCAAGCTCAGTTGATTCCCAGGACGCCACCTCAATTTGGAAGGGGTAGAACCACATCCGGTTCTCACCTGCTACACATTTTCCCATGTTTCCCATCTTAAAAACTTTACATCTTCCCAAAGGAGCAATAAATATACAAAGACGGCAGGGAGTATGCCTGTGGTGAAGGTAAGTGATCAAATTAAATCCCTACGCGTGGAACCTGAAGCTTCAAAACTTTTCAGAACAAATCACAGCTAACAGAACGAATATATATGTTTTCCCACGTCTTTCCAGGAGTCAGCTTCCCCAGTCCCTGAACAGCGGTCTTCACTTACTGGTTAGTTGGAGGAGCGGTCAGCGGGATGGCCACCTCTTCCTCCTCGTATTCTGGTCCATCCAGAGAGTCACCTTCGTCCACTGTTCCCAGGCCCGCGCTCAAAGGGGGCAATTGGGGAGGAGGCGGCAGAGGAGGGAATCCGCCTCCTGTCCCGAAGGTCTCAGCAGGTAACGAGTTGGTCCCTTTGGTGAGAGCCATCTCCCCGCCAGATCCGGCGGCGGCCGCAGCACCGGCCGCGCCAGCAGCAGCACCTCCCCCTGACAGTCCGGCTCCCCCCAATGCCCCAGCCACAGACCCGGCTCCTAGAAATCCTGACCCCAAAGCAGCTCCGCCATCCAGAGTCCCGGCCACTCTGCCCTCCGACAGCCCCGGATAGGGGGCAGCTGCCACAGGCAGGGCCGCCGGTATCTTCACCCGACACGCTGCCGGATAGGAACTAGAGCCAGTGGCCGCGCCGCCTCCTGCTGCCCCGGCGGTCACCGGGCCGCCCTCCTCACTGCCGGCCTCGGCCGCCATCATGTTGAAACCCGCTCTACTCTGCCTTACTCTGCCCGCCCGGGAGCCCCGGGGGCCAGCAGGCCCGGGCTCCGAGCCGCCCCACCCAGACGCGTCCCCCCTTCAGTTCCCCAGGCGGAGGAAACAACAACAAAAGGAGAGAGCCCGCCGCCGCGCCCCCTCCTCGGGCCACAGCCCAGGCTCCCGAGCTGCCCGGGTTACGGGAAGCGAAGTGGGCAAAAAACCCAACGCCTGCACAAATGCCGACCAGTCTTCACCTTATACACCCGCACTCACGCACACACATGCACAGAAGCCAGAAACTTCCTGGCTGCACTAAAGAGGAAGGGAAGCACAGGGGAAGCGGCTGGGGCAGCTGTCGCTCCTTCAGCCACCGCTGCCGCCGCCGCCACCGCTCCTTCACCACCCTAGTTCCGGCCACCCCCACCGCAGCCACCGCCGGTGCCACTGCTGGAGCTGGGGCCACTGCAGCCGCTTCATCCTCCACCGGGCTGGAGATGGGAGGGGTGGGGAGAAAAGAGGAAGGGGGGCGGGGTAGTGGAGAAATCGACTGAACTGCTCGCCACCTGGAGCTCTCAGTGAAATCTACGGGAGAGAAAGGAAGGCGGGGCACCGGAGGAGGAGCGGAGGGAAGGAAGGGCGGGGAAGGAGGGAGCGGGAGGTTCTGAGCAGGCGCGTTCCCAGCGCGGGTTGGCGGGGGGGAGGTGGGGGCTAGAGGGAGGAAAAGGAAGAGTTGGGAGGGAAGGAAGCGGCGGGGACGCACGGGGCGCTGCCGCGCTGGCCGTCCGGCTCCGGTTAAAGCGCGTGGCGAGTGAGCCCACTTTCCCGTCGGTGTCGCCGGCAGCGCGCGCCTGTCTCACGGGGCTTTGTTCGATGGGCCCGTGGGGCGGAGGAGGAGGAGGGTATAGGTGGGTACCTAAGCAAGCTGCTGCCCAGCGCCGTAAAAACACGAAAGCCGAGAGGAATTAGAAATGGTAGGAAGAAGGAAAGGGGAAAAGGAGAGGAAGATGCCGCGAAGCCAGTTCCCTGCTTCCTGTGTGGTAAAAAAAAAGGAAAGAAAAACAACCTTACTCGGCGGTGCAGACACCTAACGGCCAAGGCCCGGGGTAGCAGGGGCTGCAGATGGCTTCGAAGGTTGAGTCAGTACTATTAATGTTTTCATTTCATTGCATAATATAAATTACTAAATGACTGTTACAAACTAAAAAGTAAAATGAAACGAAACACTAGGTTCTAAGACTCAAGAAAACAAAACGGATAAAGGTGTGCCATATGGGGAAGGCTGAGAACTTTGATAGAAATAATGGTTGTGACATCAGATTTCTACATTTATATAACATTTTGTTTTCTTCACTGACCCCAACACCACGCCCCTCCACTTCTTTCCGCTCTCCCTTTCTTTCTCTCTTCCTTTCCCTCTCCCTCTCTTTTACACACGCACGCACGCACCCTGTGCCTTTGCAAGTCTGTTAGGTACTAATTAAGTGGAGAGGAGCAGTGCCACATAGGACACCAATTAATGAATTTTTGTCCTCATTCATATGAAAAAGGCAGTACGGCATACACCACAATGCACATGTGATACACAGAGCACCTCCAACACGGCAAGTGTCAGTTATATATTGGTTCAGACATTGTCAATAAACTGAAATCTCACCCTTAATATAGCCAAAGAGATGGGTTTTGTTTTGTCTTTTATACTGGAGTATATAAAAAAAATTATATGCATTCATATAGGTGGAGGAATTATCTTTTTGTTTGAAATTACAGTATTGGTAATTTGCCCTTATGGATTCATATATTGTTATCTCTTAAATTCTCTCAGAAGACTCCCACATTAAATCATTAAATATTCTTTAAGATCAACATTTTCTCTAATAAGGATGATCAAACAAACATAGGAGCACACTGGGGATGGGAAGTGTCTATAATAAAGGCCCAGGAGAAAAAGCAAATGACCACTAAAAGTGGCAAGGTGCATGCAAAACATTTCCTTTTACTTTACAAGTCTGTATAAGCCTATTTACCAAGTCAGTGACAAACTTGATTAAATAGTAATGCTGAGGATTCCTTCGTTGTGCTTAAACCTCTTATGCCTTGTACCACTTGAGAAAATGAAGATGGAGTAGTCACAATATCTTAGGACCTTGTTAGAAATGCAAGTTTTGGGGCCCCATCCCAGACCCTCTGAATTAAAAGATGCAGCAATCTATGTTTTAATGAGCCTTAAAGTTACACATTTAAGAAGTACTATACTACAGTATGCTAATTAGGAAGGAGGTATGCAATACATAAAAATAGTTCTGAAAGGAAGAAAACTGGTGCCCTGACTGGTGTAGCATCCTTGCCAACTGCTTTGAACAGCTCTCCATCCTTTTAACAAATACTGAAATAGATCAGCTCACATCTTCAGACACGAATTGCTTAACTACTAAAAGTCTATTTACAAATTAACCTTATATTCAATCTTACAGTTATGTGGTCCTTTTCATCTAAAAAGACTAGCACTTATTTTTGATGAGGTCTTTTCAAATTACACCTTTTATTTGACAGATTTAGGCTTTGATCTTTACTCTTCTTTATGTACTTCCTTAATCTCAAATTAGTCTATCTTCAATGACTTTTTATTTTTTCCAGAAGGGTTAAATATTTCTACCATTTTTTATTTTTGTCTATTGCCTTTTTTCTTTTCCTACTCACCGGGATCATCCGTTCTTGTCTTACTTATAGTCTCTTTTTTTTTTTTTTCTTCTCCTGTTAATTTCTCCCTCGATTTCTACTTCTGTATTTTTTCCTTTTTTCCTTCCCTGAATTCCCGGACATAGATATACTCCTTGAAGTTTCATGAGTCAAAAACTGTAAAACAATTTTAAAAAATCTACAAAATATCTATCTGGATAAAGGCCTTACAAGGATTCTGCAGGAATTGGTGTTAGTTGTGGTGTTATATAACATCAGTTAACAAAGGGACGTAAACAGTCTGTTGATTAAATTCACAGATAATATTAAACAGGGAGGTACTTAAAAAGAGAACAATATACAAAAAAAAAAGAGGAAAATTCAAAATAGCTTTTACCTTTAGTAAAACAATCTTTAATATCTATGGTTTAAAGTAAGTTACTCCAGATATTGAATTAAACATAGTATTTAATGAAGAATAAATCATCAAAAATGCTAGACAAAGTCTTGTGGGTAAAAAGAATTTGGACATTTAATTTTAAAAAATGTTCAAAAATGTGAATTTGGCTCATTCTGATTTTATTGGCAACCCAAATATGAATATAATACATTCTGAAATATTTTGATACCTCAGTATGTGAGTCAGTAATTCAATTTTAGAGATATTCAAAGTGTTTAAGCAATTTCCTTATTAGAGGTTTTGAGTAAATAAGATTAAGAAAATACAGGTTAAAAGAAATTATTTGATGAAAAAGTAAATTGTTCTGCAGAGATTACAGTATGTGGTATAACAACCAATTAAGATTATGAAAATTATAAGCACCATGGAGAAATTAAAGAATAGTACCAATCTCTGAGGCTTTAAAATAAACTTCAAAAAATAATCAGGAGCCCTCTTGCAACATCTAAACATATCTGGTTAAAGGCACTTAAAGCAGTTGGATCTAAACATCCCTTCTCTTGAAAGAAAAGTAGAAAAATGTCTTTTTAAAATAATTTCTTATCCTTATTCTTTTCTTTATTTTGCTGATTTTTCATTATTTTCTATCAGAAATGTTCTCCCTTCATTATTTCCAGTCAGTTTTTCTTAGCCTACTGTTTTTCTCTGACCTGGAACATTTCTATGTTTCCTTTTGGTACTTTGGTTCCTTTAAATGATATTGACTCATGGTGTAATAGGGGTCCCCAAAAGTCCGCACAGCCCATGGTTTGGGGCATGGGAGAAGGAGATAATACAGCTTTTAAGGTACTTTACATATCTATGGCAGGCTGGTAGCTAGGGCCAGTAAAAGGTCAGATGATACTGTTTAAGATACTTTGCATATCAATGACAAGGAGGTAGTGGAGCCCTCCCTGAAGGGGAGTCAAAAGGAAAGGAGAGAAGGAAAGGAGCCAGCCAGAAGGAAGAGAGCCATGCTGTTTGAAAAGATGAAGAAGGGCCCTCATCTGCCATGAGGAGAAGCACAATGGAAGGAGCATGTTGGAGCAACAGGTTGGAGCAGCCATGTGAGAAGTAGCCATGCAATTTGTAGTCAGCATCCAGCCATGCAGCCTGGGCTAGTATGAAAGCAGACACGCTGCTGCTTTGGTCATGCCTACTCCGGCTGACTCTGAAGCCACCAAGGACTCTTCCTTGTAGACCTGGGCTCTATATGGACTCTTGGAACTTGGAACATATGGAGAGGATACTCTCTTCGGACTTGTGCCTTTCATGGACTTCACCATGATCCAGTGTAACATGGGACATACTTTTCTGTATATGGAGGTTGATGACAACGTACCCCAGATCCTGAGGGAGAGAGCTGACAGATAAGGGATGGGGAACTTTTGTTAAGTGACAAGGGAATACAGGTGGGGTGCTGAGAGCTTCCACACCTAACTATCTTTAGGAGATTTTTATGAGGATTTGAGATAACAAGATAATGGAACAAAGTAGGAGCTCAGTAACTGTATTTATTGTAATGAATCAGTGTTGTTGAGTGAGAGCATGAATTATGCACTTCTGAAATGGTAACAATAATACACTACAATGTAAAATTCAATATTTAATTGTTAACATACATTAACATCAATTAACATGTTAGATTACTGAAATGGCAGTTCAAGAGTCAGGTAGTTTGTGTCCTGGAACAAAGCTTTTTTTTTTTCTTTTTTTTAAGCTTTTATTAACTTTCTCTATTAATTCATTTAATAGTGAAAGAAGAGGGACTGGATATCCAGGCAAGAAGTAAAGGTGAGAATACATGATGAACAATTTCCTGCGGTAGAGAAGGCGGAAGCAAGTCTCACTAGAGCAGAGAATTTATATTCAGAAAAAAAGATGAAGATAAAGTGCAAAGTTATGGAAGTTTTTAAAACTTCATCAGAGGCATTTGAATTTTATCTTGAGGCAAATAGGCAGCTGCTCAAGACTGTTAAATAAAATACAGGGACCTAATGAACAGAACAAACAAATGAGCAAAATAGAATCAGAGGCATAGAAACAGGAACAGACTGACAGTGACCAGAGGGAAGCGGGGAGGGGAAAAAATGGGGAAAGAAGGGGAAGGATCTAGTAAAGGAACTAGTATAAGTGACCCACAGACATGGACAACAGAGTGGCGATTGACTGTAATAGAGGGGGGAGGTGGGCAGGGCAAGAGAGAGCAATGGGGAAAAATGGGACAACTATAATAGAACAACAATTTAAAAAATGAAAAATAAAAAATAAAAAAATGAAGAAATGAAAACAAAAATTTAAGGATGAACAATAAGTCCTAGATCTTGAAAAGGACATTGGAGTTCATCTAATATAAGTCCCACCCAATTCAAAAGGCCTTTTTAGACAGGCTGTGACTTGGTGAAAATGTGAACATTTTCAGTGAAGCAGTGTTCATAAGATTAGGCATTAGCTATTGTGTTAGAAAGTGGTTCCCTTTATTGAGCAGAAATATGCTCCTGGTGACTTCCTCACATTGGTCTTAATTCATGTTTCTAAATTTTTATTGAACATAGAGCACTACAATACTTGAATATAACTAATAAGTATTCCAAGACATCTTGCAAAGCTCTAAGTGTTATGAGAACCCTTGGCTCTTTTCACTATCTACTGCTTTTTCAAAATAACAATCTAGATCCATAACTTTAAATAGCATATTTATGCAGATGACTCCCAAATTAATATCTTCAACCCCAGACTTGGGGTGGTGAACACAGAATACAATATACAGATGATGTATTATAGAATTGTATGCCTGAAACCTGTGTAATTTTATTAACCAATGTCACCCCAATATATTCAATAAAAAATTAAATTTAATTAAAAAAACCCTCCAACCTCAGCCTCTTAGCTCAAACTGTTCCTTGGCATCTCCCTTTGAATATCTCATGTCCAAAATAGAAATCTTAAACTTGTTACACCAGAAGTTCCTCCCCCAGTATCCCCATGTAGCCAACAGTATCATCAGTTCTCTGGTGGCCAAAAACCTAGATAACATCATTGATTCCTCTTTCTCTCACATCCCATATTTAATTCATCAGTGTATCCTGTGAGCATTGCCTTCAAAATATATCCTGTATTTGACTATATTTCAATATTAATTGCTATCACCCCAGGCTAAGCCACCATCTCTTACTGAGACTTCTATAATAGCATCTTCTAGCAATCTTTCTTCCTCTTGTCCTTTCTACACACATAAGCCAGTATGACCTTTTTACAGTGTAAATCAAATTACCTCACATCCCTTTTTAAAATCCTCCCATCACATATAATACAGTGCTAACTTCTTTCCATGATCTAGAAGGCCCTACATGACATGGCCTCTGCCTCTCTCATAAACCTCAGTTCCTCCCACTCACCTCCACCCCTCTGCTATCATCCTGTCACACCAAATGTCTTACTGTTTCCTGAATATACCAAGAATCCTGCTATCTCAGAGCCTTTTGAGTTACCATACCCTCTGCATAAAATACTTTTCAACAGCATTTTTCCTGGCTTACTTCCTTCATTGAAGTCTGCTCAAATATCACATCCTCATAAAGCCACTTTAACCATGAAAAGCCTCCACTTACAGTTTGATTTTTCTTCTTAGTGCTTTTCTGTGCTGGAAGTTATGGGTTTTTTTACTCCTCCTCCAAATGAGGAAGGAGGAGAAAGAGAGGAAGAGAGAAACATTGACTGGTTGCCTCCAGTATGAGCCCTGACCAGGGATCAAACCGGCAATCTAGGTATGTGTCCTCACTGCGGATGGAACCCACAACCTTTTGGTGTACAGGACAACACTCCAACCAACAGATCCACCAGACCAAGGCAGTTAGGGTATTTTTTTGTATTCTTATTTATTGTCTACCTCTACACAGATTGTAAGCTTCATGAATACAGAATTTCTCACTATATTAATTGCTATGTTGTGTCTGCCTAGGATAGTATTTGCCACATAGTAAGTGCTCGATAAATCTCTATGGAAGGAGAGAAGAATAGAAAAAGAAAAGGTAGGAAGAAAGGAAGGAAGGAAGGAAGGAAATAGGATCCTTAGCAATTCACATCCCACATTGAAAAACATTGAGTTTATAGCAATTACTACTGAAATATTTTCCCTAAGAATATTCATCAAATTAAGTCTACCCAGTTTGGGTGAAACTCATAGTTTTAATCAGGCACATTCTTTTAGTTTGGGTTTAATATTTCAAGTTTTCAGAAAACATTTTTAAAAATCTACATTATATAATACAATATATTAATGATTTCTCCCACCTTTTTGCTACCTGTGATAGCTAATTTTATGTTTCAATTTAGCTAAAGCTGTATTACCCAGGTATTTAATTAACTACTACTTAGGTGTTTCTGTGAAGGTATTTTGAAGATGTGGTTAACAGTTGACTGCAAGTAAAGATTACCCTCGATAATGTGAGTGGGTTTCGTCCAAGAGAGTTGAGGGCCTTAAGAGTAAAAACTGAAATATTCTGGAGAAGAAGAAGTTTCATATTTTTAGTTTTGACATTTCTCCTTATTTTGTTTATTAATAAATACTAAAGCATATGAAGGTTTCTGAATTTGAACTTTGTTATTTGATATAAATATTTTTTATGTCTTAGCTAATGAAAATATCCATTGCATTTCTGTAATTTTGGAAATGCTTGAACCAACTAGAAAAGCATGTCAGAGATATTTTTTTTTTTTATTGAAAGATCAAAGCAAATACAGTAGGTTGAAAAATATAGCACCAGATTTTTTTTCTACTCACTTAAAAATTTATGACTTAGGCACATAGCCTGACTTGTTTAAAATTATGCTTTCCTCGAGTAAATGAGTCAGTCTTTTATGACTTGGAATTAGCCAAACCATGATATGATTTTGGCCTAAAGTTTTCTAAGTGCATTTTTTATTGATGATTATTTCCTGGAGCTTTTTGACTGAGGTTATAGAAAATATGCTGCTTATATAATCTTCATTCTTAGTATGATATAAGTATGTTTAGCTTTTTAAAGCATTCTAATAAACCAATCATCATAACATCACAGTATTAAATTTACCTAATTAAATAATTATTGGAAGAATATATGTTTATACTTATTCTTTTCTATATTTTGGAACTATAAAGATTTCATATTGTTCATCTGATGTGAAGAAAAGCTTTGAGTAAAAATCTGTGATTTATTTTCATCTAAAACAATTTGTTGTCCTTTATAGTAATTATTTTTATATTTAAATTAATTTGAAATTTCTTTTTTTAATAAATTTATAAAATAATGTTTTATTTTATATAGACTAGAAATATGTTTTTAATTAAGGCTATGTTATATACTCTTTATAACAATAATACTTACAAGTATTTCTAAAACTTTTATATCATGTCATAACAAATATTTTATAATTTATATTGTTGATTCCTTTTGATATATTAGCATTTACTTTTACTTCTGTAATTAAAATAAAATGTTAAGAGAAGGTAAATTTAGACACTATTATGACAAGATTTAAGGATTCGCAGGAAAAGGACACAGTGATTTTATGGTGGATCTTGTTAGTTGTTTATTCATAAACCTTTTCCCACGTTCTTCCTTGCTGACTGAATCTTAATTTTGTTCAGGATGACAACGTGTTCAGTTTTGAACAATGAATTCTAACTGCTCCAAGCCAGTCTTTAACAATTCTGTTCCCCTTTGGCAGACACTTAATTTCCCAGCCACCCTTGCAACTAAACACAGCCATGTTTTCGAGCTGGGTTCTGGCTTTGTGTCAGAGTTAAAAAGACCTTCTCCATTATACAACTAGTTTGAGATATCCTCCAAAGTTATCTTCTGGTGCTTTTATGGTTTCAGTTTTTATGTTCTTTAGATCTTCAATTCACCTGGAATTTATTTTAGTATAAGGTGTGAAGTAGTCATTCACCTTTTTTTCTCTCTAAATACTACTTTTTCCACTCATTAACTTAGTTATTGTCCATACTTTGCATCCCTATTAACAAGCTTGAGAAAAATATTATTAAAAACTGGCAAAACACGAATACTTGTTGAAGCTGGAGGATGATAGTACTTACAGATTTATTATCCTAATCATACTTTTAAGTATGTTTGAAAAGTTCCAAATGAGAAGAGTGATATTTTACACATCTATTAGTCATTTATATCTTACTTTGTAAAAAGATCCTTGGAACAATAGGGGAGGAGGTTCTAGCAAGACATAAGAAGGGCTCATCTCAGATAGATGCATTCATATCAACCAGCAACTGGGAATACAATATTGTCATTTTCCAAGAATTTGGAAATAACTCTTGCCCAGTCAAAAGGAAGGAAAAGCCTGAAAGGAGGACAGTACAAAGTGGATCTGAAGACATCTATCAAATGTTCTTGAAACACAATGTCTTTCCAGTCAACTGAAGTTGTATTACAACACTCCATTAGTGTGTCTGACTAGTTTTTATGAGTCAATATCACACCCCAACTTTTAGGACCTTATGTCATAGTTTTGTAGCTATTTATTATTTCTTTTGTGAACAAAGGGTCTTTCTCTTCCCTATAGTTCTATGCTGTTAAGGCAAATTTAGAATCTAAAATGAAAACAGTATGCCATTTAGATTAGTAACCACCAAGAAGAAAATAAACAAATATATATGTGTATATATTTACAAACATAAGTCTATAAAACCTCTTATTTCTATTTTATTCTAAGATTAAAATAATCTTTGATTTGAAATGAACTAAGACTGAAACTGCTTGATGTTCATTAAAGGCATGTTTGTATTGAACTCTTAATCAAATTTTTCCACTCTTGTAGCTTCATTTTCTATCAGGATTCACTTCTGCAAAAATGTTAATTGAAAGAACTATAGGAAAGGGTTGATGAATGTGATGTGGTTTGTTCCCAAGACAGATCTCTCTTGTGGGTGATTCAAGCTAAAAGTTAAATCTTTCTCTTATTCATCTCTGATTAAAAAAAAAAAAAAAAAAAGACAAAGGAGTAGGATACTAGAAAAATCAAAAATCAAAATTGTTTTCTTGTACATCACAAAGTTGTAAAGAGAAACTGGAATAAGATTGAATTGTTTTATATAATAAAGAAGGGGCAACAAGATTGATAGGAGAAAAATTATGAAGGTGAGGAGGGGAGGTTTTTTGTTGTTGTTTTATTCTGGTAGTCAGTGAGAGAAAGGAATTTGGGGGAAGCGAGATGCGAAAAGATTTTTATGATGTTTTGAAGGATGATTGGAATATGTCTAACTTAGTGACAACATATACAAAGCAACAGTTTTTAAATATAACAGATGTTACCTGGCCCTGGCTGGTGTGGCTCAGTGTATTGAGCACTGGCCTACAAACATAAGGGGCGCGGGTTTGATTCCCAGTCAGTGTACATGCCTGGGTTGTGGCCCGGGTGCCCAGCTGGGGGAGCATGAGAGATACACATTGATGTTTTTCTCCCTCTCTATCTCCCTCCCTCCTCTTCTCTCTAAAAATAAATAAGTATTTTAAAAAATAAATAAAATAAAAATAACAATCATTAAGCAACAAAGCAATGATCCCTGAGAGATGGGAAACAAATGAAGTGAGATCCATGATTAAGGGTTTCCAGGGAAAGGGTATACAGGAGATGCTTAGCAGTTTTTTTTTAGGTAAGAAGATGGAACTGGGAATGTAGAAAGGCCAAGGAGGCTGGAGTTTACAAATCAGAATATCAAGGAGGAGAGAGGCAGAGACAGAGAGAAATTCAGAGATCTGTATGAGGATACCCTCCACACTAACTAAAGGGCAGAAATTGACAGATTGGATTTAAAAAAAAAATAGACCTAACTATCCAAGAAACTCACCTCAAATAATAAGACACAGTTTAAAGGTAAAGGATAAAAAAAGATATTGTAGGCCAACACTCATCAAAAGAACGTTGGAGTGGCTAAATTAATAACAGACAAAATAGATTCCAAAGTGAAGAAGAGTGCCAAGGATAAAGAGAATCATTTTATTGACCGACTTGGTGTTTGCTTCCGCAAGTCTCCCCATGAGTATTATTAACTTTGATAGTAATGCATGTACAGGGAGTGGAGAGTAAGCTTTAGATGAATAAGAGGCAAGGAGTTGGCCCTGAGGCTGGGAATTTTTGGCTTAAAGGTTTCCAGGCCCTACAGAGAGTATAAATTCTAATCTCAAATCTGAATGCTTCTCTGAAGCAACTTATTATTTTTAAAAAATTTTATTTGCTTATTTTTAGAGAGAGGGGAAGGGAAGGAGAAAGAGAGTGGGAGAAAAATCTATGTGAGAGAAAAACATCCATTGGTTGCCTCTCACATGCTGCCAGCTGGGAATCTGGCCCAGGTGCCCTGACTGGGCATTGAACCAGCGACTTTTTGGTTTGCGGGACAATGCCCAACCCACCGTACTATACCAATCACAGCTGGAGGCAAATTCGAAGATACTTTGTTTTCTGACCCAGAATGCAGTGAAATAACAAGATTTTCTGTCTCCTGATGTCACTGCATTAATTTTCTTCTACTTTACCCTTCCACTGGATCCCGGTGAATCCATCTTTTTGCAGAGTCTCAGTTTAACCCCCTACCTTGCCATGTCAAAGCCTTGTCTTCCCATTTGCCTATGCCTACAATGAATGAGAACATATCCCATGCCCTGCCCTAAGACCACCTCAATATCAGATCCCACTTTTAGCTCTAGTTTTTAGTTTTCTCTTCATGTTTGACCTCTGAGGATTTCCTTTACTTTCTTGCAAGCTCAGCTATACATTTGAAAGTATGTTTGTTATATTTTATCCAGCATTTGTGTATGAGCATGTGTGTTATGGGAAGTTTTCAGACATAGATTGCCATATTGCTGGAAATGGAACTCTGTCTTCCTTTAAGTCAAATGGGAATAATAGTAGCTATCATAGGATGAGGGTATGATTTGAAGAATACATTCATAATAGTTAAAAGTCATGGTACTTTGAGATAACAAAATTCTGGAAAGAATGTACTCTGAAGAATACAAAAATAGGTGAAAACACTAAGGTGCTGTTAATTTTGTAAACTTTCTATAGGAATATATCAAGGTTTTTTTTCCCAAAAGCTTCCTAATTTTGTATCAATGATTGTTATTTTTTTATTTACATTAAGTACTCTTTTTTGTGAGGAAAATTGTATATAAAATTATTCAATTATCTGAAAATGACTACTGTTTAAGGGGACTATGTATTGGATAAGTGCTTAATCTAATTCTGAAAGAAGGAAAAATTCATCCATATCTTTACTAAAATTAATATTGAAGACTGAAACACAAAAGAAAAGTTCTGCTGTAAAGGAACTTTGGGTCTGGTAGAAATATGAAATGCATACATACTTGCAAAATAGCAGCTGACTATCTTACCAGAAAATATGTGCTTAAAAAAAAATGGTTACAGTTAATAAATACGATGGGAAGGCCAAAAGAGGAAAAGCACCTTGGGTTGAATTAGTCAAGAAAGACTTAACAGCAATTTTGTAGGCAGCAAGAAGGTAGCCACGAGAGAGGGGAAAAAGACAGATGTGGGCATATAAGCAGTAACATCAAAAACTGAGAAGGCTAGCTTAATTAAAGGCGATAGTTTGTAAAAGAAGCAGTGAAAACGAGGAAAAAGCACACTGAGGAAAGCCCTAAATGTCAAGGACTTATATTTTAAGCATTAAAAGCAAATGAAGATTGCGACTAAGTGATAGCAAAAGAGACTTTATTAGATAATTGCTACTCCCACATATATGACATACTCTTTTATATATGTTCTTTCTTCTTGCACTAGAACATATGCTTCCTGAGTGCAGTGACTTTGGCTGTCTTGTTCCTGCTCTAGTCTTAGCATTAGACCAATGTCTAACAGAGGCCAATGAATGAATGAATGAATGAATGAATGACTTACCTGGCAGCAGCATGCAGAACCAACTAGATGTAAAGAGACATGACAACTAGTTAGGTTTTTGACATAGAGCAGAGAATGGAAATAGAAGGAAATTTAAAACCACTGCACTGGGCCTTAAGGTCATTGAAGCAGGAGTTGTGACTTAACTGTGGTAGTTTTGGATCCTGGCATGGTGCCTAATGACAGCAAGCCCTAGGTAAATGCTTATTTAATGAATGAGGTTAATAATATAACTTAGTTAATTTATTTGTTATGGAGATAATGTAGGGAAGAGCATGTGATATGACATTGTTATTTTGTGCTAGTATTCAGTTAACTTTTTTAACAGATGGTAATTTTTTTCTATGTGCTTATAAATGTGTATATATGAAAATGTTCAAGTTGTAATTTTACTATTTGGACACTTCTTTTTATTTTAGATTCATGGTATTTGAAGGAAGGACCTTAAAGATCATGCCATTCTTTCTTAGAATTGAAGGTAAGGTAGATGAAAGGAGACATTTCCTGTTTATAGTTAACAAGATATCAAGGTTCTATTATATGTTTTTTGAATATGTGCACCTCTTTTCAAATGATAACAGATGTGACCATCCTAATGAGTGCATTTCTTGAAATAGAGCAGAAACTTAAATAGCTAGAATGGGCAGGATACCAAGGAAACAGACTAATCAGGCAGATGGTAACTGTTTCCTAGGGAAAGTCTGAGTAAACCAGTAACTCTGAAGCAGTGATCTGAAAATAAAGGGACATTTGTAGGCATAGAAAACTTAACGTTATATAATAATGATTATAATGTCTTTACATACATATTTTTATTCATTACCATTGATTATACGATGAAATTTAGCTATTTTCTTTACTATAATGTTTTCTCTTCATATTAAAATTTGCCAAACAAATCTCTTCTTTATAAAGATGCAGCAATAGATTTCTATTTTGGCAAAACCTTTGAGCATTTCCATTGATCTTTTCAAATTATTTAATCATCTTGAAATAAAAAATTTTAAATTTAACAAAATAGATTTATAAATGACTGAGCTCTAGTTATATAAAAAATGAAAATCACAATTAACTGAAATGCATTTGTTAAATAATAAAATTTTTCATTAAAAAAGAAACAACAGAAGTAAAAAAACATATCCCAGCAGGAAACCAGCAACGGAATAAAAACACAAAAAGGTGTCTCTGGCACAATGCCCCAAAGGTCAACAACCATGGCCAAGAGCATGAGGTAATGTCAGAAATAAGAAAACACCCTTGTTGCTCTGATCCTAACACCACTAACGATGATGTAAAAACTGTAATCTGTATAGTGATTTATAAAGTTATCATATATTACATCTTATTTCTACATTATAACCCCCTGGTGAAGAAAAGCAGTCCTTGTTATCCTCATTTTACAAATTAATAAACATATTTAGAGACATTAGTTTGCCAAAATTCAGTTACTAAGTGGCAAAACACAAACTAAAATAAAGTCTCCTAAATTGAATTTAATACACTTTTGAGTTGAAGAATGGAATAGCCAGGGGAGTGAGTGGCTATCAGTCAAAGAAATTAATGTGTTTCCATTTAGCACCTTAATATATAGACAGCCCATAGTTTGCTTGCATTCTTACTATAGCAGGCTTTAGTTCACAAATATAACACTTTGGGGTTAGCATTATTTAAAAAATATAACTGTAATCGGTTTCTTTCCAAAAGTCGTGAAGAGTTTGCATTGTCTTGTAGAAATTTTCTTCCATTATTATTATTTTTTTACTTTGTTAGTATCAACTGAAAGAAATTAAAAGGAGCAACCACAAAACAAAGGGCATCTGATGGAACTCATAAGGGTGGATGCTTCACACCGATTTCCTGATGCTTAAGATACTTCCCACAAACATCCAAGTTAATTAGGGAATGAGAGGAAGCATGAGTTTGAAAAAGGTGTTGAGGAGGAACCAGTTTTTGAGGGGCCTGTAATCTGATCAAGCACCAATATCCTCTGTTCTTCAAAGAGAGAAAAACAACTCCTTTAAGGAGCATGATTGTTTTTATACTTTGAGTATGACCTCCTCTGCCGTCCAGCACAAAACATAGGTTATATCTTAGGAAGAGTAGGAGTAAATAGTCTTTACAGTATCACATCTATAATTCCCATAGCCTCCTAGAGAACAAAGACCCTGATACATACTTTTGAAAATTTCCTTGAGCCTGGGTAGAAATACTAAGGAGTTAATTGTTTACAAAGAACGCATATGAGGTCTGTCCAGAAGGCATCCAACAATGTACTATGAAAAATAAAGACATTTATTGAAGAAGATACAAGATACAAGAAACATTGTACAGAGGACAATGACTACTCAGTCCCCTTCAAAGTAGGTACCTTGGGACCTCACACAGTTCTACCAATCACCATCAGCTGCCCCTTGTATTTTCCTGAACCTCATCAACCGTCTGAAATATCTTCCTTTTGAAAAATGATTTTAGTTTTGGGAAAAGCCAGGAGTCACAGTTCACCAAATCTGTGCTGTAGGGGGGCTTTATAATACTAATAAAATAAAATAAGTTTAAATGTAATTTACTTCATATAAATTTTCATTTTTTTTTTTTATTATATTGTTTATACTACTACCGGTGTCTCAACTTTTTCCCCCTTTGCCAACCTATACACAGTCATCCCCCCACCTCAGGCAATCCACATACCATTGCTGTCTGTGTGCATGTGTCATGCATATATATTCTTTGGCTAATTGCGTCACCATTTTTCATCCAGTCACTCCTACCACTTCCCCTCTGACAATTAGTCTGTTTAATGTATCTATGCACCTGTTTCTATCTTGTTTATTAGATTCCACTAAATTTTCGTTTAAAATATCTTTTATAATAAATATCCTTAGAGAGTAGCATATATGTAATTTATAAATATATAGTAGTATATGCTCAAAATGCTTTTCTAATTTAGTTTATCTTAATTTTTAATTAAAAAAATTTAATTAGAGTTTACATTTAATATTATTTTGTATTAGTTTCAGGTATACAGCATAGTGGTTAGACAATTCAAAATTCTTTCTCGATTGGAGTATGTAATTAAAAATGAAGACTTAAAAAAAACTAAGTAACAGTGTATATATTTTCCTTTATAGAGTCATCCTGCTTTGTCTTTAGGACAATTTTTTAAAGTTATATTTTATTGATTATGCTGTTACAGTTGTCCTAATCTTTCCCCCTTGCTACCCCCACTCATCACTGCCCACTCCCTCAAGCAATGCCCACCCCTTTGTTCATGGCCATGGGTCATGCACATAAGTTCCTTGGCCACCCCATTTCCTGTACTGTACATCCCCATTCTGTGACTACCAATTTGTTCTTCTTAATCCCCTCACCTTTTCAACCATTCCCCCAAAACCCCCTCCTATCTGGCAACTATCAAAATGCTCTCCATATCTATTATCCATCTCTGTTCTCGTTTGCTTAGTTTGTTTTTTAGGTTCAGTTGTTGATAGCTATGTGTTTATTCCAGTTTTGATCTTTTTTTCTTCAATAATAATGGTTTGGTAATGATGAACTTCTTTAGATTTTTCTTGTTTGCGAAGCTTTTTATCTGCCCTTCGATTCTAAATGATAGTTTTGCTGGGTAGAGCAATCTTGACTGTAGGTCCCTGCTTTTTATTACTTTGAATATTTCTTGCCAATCCCTTCTTGCCTGCAAAGTTTCTTTTGAGAAATCAACTGACAGTCTAATGGTAACACCCCTGTAGGTAACTAATTGCTTTTCTCTTGCTGCTTTTAAGATTCTCTCTTTATCTATAACCTTTGGCATTTTGATTATGATGTGTCTTGGAGTGAGCCTCTTTGCATCCATCTTGTTTGGGACTCTGTGCTTCCTGTTCTTGCATGTCTAGTTCCTTCACCAAGTTAGGGAAGTTTTTTTTCATTATTTTTTAAAATAAAGTCTCAATTTCTTGCTCTTTCTCTTATTCTTCTGGCACCCCTATGATGTGAATGTTGGTATGCTTGAAGTTGACCCAGAAACTCCAAGCCTCATTTTTTTTGGATTCTTTTTTGTTTTTGTTGCTCTGATTGGTTGTTTTTGCTTCCTTATGTTCTAAATCATTGCTTTGATGCTCAGCTTCATACATTCTACTGTTGATCCTCTGTAAATTGTTCTTTATTTCCATTAGTATATGCTTCATTTCTGCCAGGGTCTTTTTCATGCTATTGAGGTACTCACCAGGTTCCTTGAGCATTCTTATAACCAGTGTTTTGAATTCTGCATCTGATAAATTGCTCATCTCCATTTTGTTTTGTTCTTTTTTCTGGAGTTTTGATCTGTTCTTTCATTTGGGCCATATTTCTTTTACTCCTCATTTTGGCAGCCTCTCTGTGTTTATTTATATTGAGCTGCTATGACTCCCTGTCTTGGTAGCATAGCCTAATATAGGTGTCCTGTAGGATCCAATGGCATAGCCTCCCCTATCACCCATGCTGCATACTTGAGGTGTGTCCTCCATGTGGGTTGAGTATACCCTCCTCTTGTAGTTGAGCCTTGATTGGGAGGGATTTAGCCAGGCCAGCCAGCTGCAAGGACCGATTGTGACCACTGGCCACCAACCTCTAACCTCCATGGAGGATCAGTTGTACAGGGGCAAGTTGGTGGTGATCTGATGTGGTCTGTAGCTATCCACTGGGTGTTCAGGCTCTGGGTTTTCCTGTGTGGTGCAGGCCAGGGTCAGCCCCAAACTGTGTTCTGCCCAGGGCCACCCTGCATGGGCCATAAAGCAATCTGAGATGGCTGCTACCTGTACCAGACTTGGAGATTCCCAGTTGAAGCCAAGCTGTGAATCTAGGTTGGCTGCTGCTCTTGCCAGGCCTGGGGCCACTTAACCAGAAGTATGGGGCTGGGGGCTTGCTGAGGTTAGTTGTTGCTTATTTTCAGGGATTTGGAAGATGTGAAGCCTGAGCCAAGACCAGCCATTCATAGGTAAAAAGTCTCTGTCAACAGCTTGGGTGGGCCTGTAAGTTGGGTGGGACAGGGTTTCAGGGGATTTCCAGAGTGGGGAAACAGTGTTAGCCAGGTTGATGGAATCTCAGATATGGCACCCACCTGCAGGCTTCTATGGCTCTGTGTATGTGTGTGGGGTGGAGAGTGGCTCAGAAAAGGAACAATGGCTTCTTCCCACCTTTCTATCTGGGATAAAGCTGTCCCCTAGCTCTTATCCTGATGACAGACTCTTTAGTTCTTCCCCATATGCCACTGGTGCCTTTCAAGCTGCTACCCTGGTGCTGGAATTCAGATGGAGTGAGCCTGAGTAATTCCATGTGTGGGCTTTTTAAAAGGCACTTCTTGGGAATCCAGTAGTTCCTTTCACAGACTCGAACCTTGCTGGCTTTTACAGCCAGAAGTTATGGGGGTTTATCTTCCTGGCACTCAAACCCTGGGCTGGGGGGCCTGGGGTGGGACTGACACCCTTCACTCAAGAGATGTCTCTCCCAAATTTTTATCCACCAGCCTATTCTGTGTCTGTACCTCTCCACATTTCCACATCTCCTACCAGTCTTGATGAATGTGGTTCCTTTAGTTTTGTAATTGTCAGACTTCCATTCAACTTGATTTCTGATGGTTCTGAGTGATGACCTGCTGTAGTTTATTTGTAATTTTGATATAGTTGTGGGAGGAAACAAGCTGTGTTTACCTAAGCCTTAATCTTCACAGGAAGTCTCCTGTCTCCTACCATGTTGCTGGCTGCTTGCCCAGCCATGAGGTTCTGTGGCCTTTAGGGATCCTTAGGTCGGATATTGAATTTAAGATTTTACTTTCCCATGCTCTGAAACCCTTGTGGTATCTCCAAATCATCCTACAGTTGGCCACACTTACACACACCAGTCCAATTTTGCCAACAAAATTTTGATGCCACTAACAATCAGCAAATGTTGCTCAGCAAATGTGTGCTCAGCAAATGTTGGATGCAACAATGAATGGATGAATGGACAGATAGATGGATACTTACAATTGGGCAAGCCCACATAATCTGGCCAGCAGATGGGTCCCTGTGCCTAGCCCCTCCTGGTAGCTGCATAGGGTCTCAGGCTACAGTGGTGAAGAACAGGACAATATCTTTATAAACTTAGCTGAACATATATATACTCTGTAGGTTCCTACCTAGTTTTACTACCTATAAACGTTTCTTGGTGGTATTTCATAACTACCTTCCTAGTCATTTTTCCTTATTCACTTAAGACTTGGACTACTGACTCACTGCCTTCCTGTACATCTTAATTCCTGTCATTGTTCTTAGTTATTGCAAGAACTATGTGAATGAAATACCCTAAACTTTAGTCTTTGTTTCTTGACCTTCCCTCATTCACCCTCTTCCTCAACTCCACCTTTGCTACCTACTCACATGAGCACTGGAATTTGCCATCACCAATAAAGAAAACACCTTCTAAGCCTTCATTCAAAGTATCCTATTTTATGACATCACCTCCTATTCTATTTTACTCATCCTGGTCTCTCATTGCTGCAGCTCCTTAACTGCACTGTAACTTCCAATCTACAGACCCCTCTGCTTGTCTGTACTTCAATAGCTGAACATTGGTGGAAAAAAGCTAGGCTGACTGATAATCCTTAAAATATATGACCAAAATATCAAATGCCCAGTCAATAATTCCTAGTACCCATGTATGTTTTCACAGTGAATTTGCTTTTCACTTTCTCAGATGACTGTTTCAGATCTTCTCTCCACTCTTAAGACTCCTTCCCTGAGCTCAACTAAGAAAATAGAGGGCATGAAAGGTACGCTTCCTTATCCTCCCACCCTAAATTTAGCCAAACACTGTTGGTTACAGTGAAGGAAATATCCCTGCCCCTATCAAATGCATATCCTCTACTTTTCTCTGGATTTAATACTCTTTTTCTTGTGGACTGTGATCTATTCCTCTACCTCTTAAACTTTCTTCTGGATCATACCAATTAACATACTTAATCTGTACCATGTTAAAAAAAAAAGAAAAAAGTAAACACAGTTCTGTTGATCTTGCATTCTTTTGCAGATATTGCCCAGTTCCTCCAAATCTTTCTGTTAAACATGTTGAGTGTGATATTGCTTACTATTGCCTTTTCATTTCTTCCAATGAAGTTTTCACCACTTTCTAATCGACCTTCCATTTCACCTCTGTACCAAAACCCCTTTTGATAATGTCTCTCAGTCCTTACATTGCCAAACCTAACTCCTCTGTTCTTCTCTGATT
This sequence comes from Furipterus horrens, assembly GCF_987537825.1. Classification (NCBI taxonomy): domain Eukaryota; kingdom Metazoa; phylum Chordata; class Mammalia; order Chiroptera; family Furipteridae; genus Furipterus; species Furipterus horrens. The sequence continues at coordinate 56,321,508 of NW_028327175.1, read as the reverse complement.
TGTTGTCTCGAGAGCAGTTGACACAGCCAAACACACCCTCCTGGAAACCTTCCTTCCTTGGCTCTGTGACATACTCTTCTGGTTTTAATCTTACCTCACTGTTGTTGCTCCTCTCTTTGCCAAGGCTCAGAGTTAGCCCTTTCTTCGTTTTTTTCAGGACTTTCTCCTTAGTGGTCTCATTCAGCCTTAACAACTCAAGTACCTGGTATATGCTAATGGTTTCAAAATTAAATTTCTAGCCTAATGTCCCAAACTGAGCTTTTGATTTTCTTGACAAATCTAGTTGTTTGCTACTCTTCTTCATCTCCATATTTAGCACCATCATTCATCCATTTTTGTAAATAAAACTTAAGTATCAGCTTTAATTTCCCTCTGTAATCCATCATCCAGTTCTTCTGGTTCTACCAAAAAAAAAAAAAATTGATATTGCCATTTCCCTCCATATATACACCACCATCCTAAATTAAGAGAGTATAATCTCTATTCTGTACTATTTCAAATAGCTCTTCAACTGGTCTCTTTCATTTCTTGTTCTCACTCAAAATTTTTTTCACATAGCAATTAGTTATTTAAAAACACAAATCGAGCTCTGTCACTTGTTTCTTAGACTCATACAATAACTTCTCACTGTCTTACAAATAGATCTATATTTTTTAGGCTTCTATCTGCTTCTATGAAGTTACCTCCTTTATGTTCTTGATTACAATATGTCAGTCTCATTGGCCTTTTTTCTGTTTCTCAAATTCCTCAAGTGCTTTCTGATGCCATGGCATTTGTAATTCCTATTCTCTTTGCCCACAAAGTTCTTACGTCTGCATTATTGAACAGGTAGCTCTTTTTCATTCTTTAGGTCTCAGTTTAAATACCATCGCCCCCAAAAGTTCTTTGACTCTTCAAGACATACCTCTAGTATATGTAATTACTCTTCATTGTATTTCCCTTCACAAAACTTCCATGATCTCTATTTATTTATTTGTCTATTATTTCTTGTTTATGATTCATTGCAGAATGTAAGTTCTATGTAGGTAGGAGTTGCATATTGTTCATTATATATTATTGAGATCTAATATAGTGTTTGGCACAAGATAAATTCTGAATAACTATGGATAAAGAAATAAGCTAGGTATCATTTATATTTGGCTTCCTGTTGCTAGATTCTCTTGGTTTTCCTCTTACCACTCTCTTATTCATATTTCCTCATTTACACTTTTATGGCCATCTGTATTATTTGCTCAGGCTGACATCACTAAATATGATAGGTTTAAACAACAGAAATTTATATTCTTACAGTTCTTTCTAGTGGCTGAAAGGTCAAGGTAATATTTCAGTTGATTTGGTCCTGGAGAGAGCTCTACTCTTTGCTTACAGGTGGCTACCTTCTCACTGTGTCCTCACATGCTTTTTCATAGGTCCATGCTCAGGGAGGGGAAGGGAGAGGGAGAAAGAGCTCTCTGTTGTCTCTTCTTATACACCAATCCTATTGGATCAGAGCCCCCTTTATTACCCCACTTAACTTTAATTACTTCATTTGTGGCCCCATCTGCAAATATAGCTACACTGAGGTTAGGGTTTCAGAACATTAGTTTTGGGCAGTCATGAACATTTAGTTTTTAACACCATCTGTTTTCTCAACAATCTCATTTATACTGACAAAGTGTGCTTTTGGGGAACTCTATAATGAACTCTTATACTGCGTATTTTTGCTATGTTTTATCCAACACTATGCACTGTTCTCTATTGTTATTTTCATGCTGACATATGCCTTGACTCTCCAATAATTTGCATTTTAGTATACAGTCACATCCCCTTCATTATACAGGGCCTTATAAACAGTTGTTTGATGTATATTTACTGGTTGATTAAATTTAAATCTATATTTCCATTCATGAACTTTCAGCCAACATCAAATTCTTTATCTCCAGTTGCTGATTATATTTATACTTGAATTACCCACTTATGTCTCAAGTCTTTTATGTCCCAGACTTATCATTTGCTCAACCACCAGCAAGCTTCCTCTCTCATTTTACCTCTTTGTCACTGGCATTATATTCTCCTGACCATTCAGGCCTAAAACTGGCATAATCTAACTCATGCATTATTATTTCATCTACTTCATCTCATTTATCACCAAACTAGTTGTTACTTCCTTTGAGATCTTGCATAAAACATTTCTCCTTCTAAAATCTCTCTGCAATTCAAAAAAAAACCTTTAAAAATATCTTAGAATAGCTTTAGATTTACAGAAAAGTTGCAAAGAGAGTACAGAGAATTCCATTATACTCTACATCTAATTTCCCCTATTGTTTTTTAAATTATTTATTGTTTTTCTATTATAGTTGTCCCACTTTTTCCCCCATTGCTCCCCCCCATCCAGCCACCCCTTCTCCCACAGCCAATCCCCACCCTGTTGTCCATGTCCATGGGTCATTTATACTATACTAGTTCCTTGACTAGACCCTTCCATTACTTACCCCACTTCTGGCCCTTCCCCCCTCCCCCCTGATAACTGTTAGTCTGCTCCTTGTTTACATGCCTCTGGTTCAATTTTGCTCTTCTGTTTGTGCTCTATTGTTAACATCTCACATTAGTATGGTACATTTGGCACAATTAATGAAAGTATATTAATGCATTATTATTAACTAAAGTCCACACTTTATTCACATTTCCTTAGTTTTTACCTGATTTGTTTTCTGTTTCAGAATTCTATCCAGGATACCACATTATATTTAGTTATACTGTATTTTCTTAGGTTCCTTCTGACTGGGACAGTTTCTCAGACTTTCCTTGTTGCTGATGACTATGATAATTTTGAGAAATACTGGTCAGGTATTCTGTAGAATTCTCCTCAACGTGGGCTTTTCTGAAGTTTTTCTCATGGTTAGGCTGCCACGATGAATTTTAAGACAGAAGACTATAGAGGTAAGGTGCTATTCTCATCACATCATATCAAGAGTATGTGCTGCCAACATGATTTATCACTGTTAATGTTAACCTTGATCACCTGGCTGAAATTGTAAAGTTATTCTCTTTTTCCCCTTTCCATACTATATTCTTTGAAAGAAGGTCACTAAGTGCAGTCCACACTTAAGGAGTGGGCAGTCATGTTCCTCTTCCTTGAGGACAGAGCATCTACAGAATTATTTGGAATTCTGCATAAAGTCTTTATATTTTTTGTCATTTAAGTATTTATTGATTCAAGCTACTTATATTAGCATGGACTCATGGATATTTATTTTATACTTAGGATTGTAACATAACACCATGTTATTTATTTTGTTGTTCAGTTGTTCCAGCTTTATCCATTGGGAGATCTTTCACTTGGCTCCTGTGTTCTTTGACACACCTCCTTGGGGTATGTGGTATGGCGTGTGTGTTTTAAACACTTCCTTACATTCTGGCACTGTAAGACGCTATAGGGTCATCTTTTATATTTCCTGCCTATATTAGTTTCCTCTTACTACTATAAAAACCTACCACAAGCTTAGTGGCTTAAAACAACACATATTTATTATCCTATAATTCTGAAGGTCAGAATTTCAAGATGCATCTCACTGCGCTAAAACTGAGGTGCAGGCAATACTGCATTTCTTCTGGAGGCTCTAGAGGAGAACTGTTTTTTTCCTGTCCTATCTTCCAGTCTGCCAACATCCTTGACCCACAGCCCCATTTCTCCAGTTAGAAAGCCAGCAGTGTCAGCCTGGTTTCTTCTCATGTTGCCATCCCTCTGGTTCTCCACTTCTGCCTCCATCTTCCACATTTAAGAATCCTTGTGATGGCTTTGGGCCTACCTGGAAAATCCACCATAATCTTCCAATTTTAGTGTCAGATGATTAGCAAAGTTAAACCCAAATGCTACATTACTTCCTCTTTGCTATTTAAAATAACATATTCACAGGTTCTAGAAATTAGGAGGTGGATATTTGGGGGATGGGATTATTTTTCCTCTCATACTGCCACAGCCATAGAATCAATCATTTCTCCAAGGATTTCTAGTTCCTTTTATTGGAGAATAAATTAGAAATCAAGATTTGGGTTCTGGGTGTGCCCATTGCTACTGGGTTCTGTTGCTTTTACACCCTCTCAAATGATGAGCAAGGAAATAAATATATGTATGTATGCTAGGCCATGAATATACAGATATCCATAACTATTTCTATACGTATCTATCTGTATTGATATTAAGCTAACCATGAATTCATACAAGAGTCTCTAACTCTAATTAGTATCTGTCATTATTTTGAATTCAGCCTTAGGCACTAAAAGCATAAGCTCCTGTAAAGATTCTTGACTGAGTGGTCACCTTGGCTCTTCTCTTTATTTATTATACATAACACTAACAGATCAATTTTTTATCAGGTACCCATGCCTACAAACACCCAACAGCATTCCATTCAACAACAATTTGTCCACAGTTTAGGCGAAAATCTTTGGCTTACAAGCTTTCTATCATCAACATCTACACTAACCATCTGAAGTTACTTCCCAGAATTTCTTACTAAAGCCAACGTTCTATCACAGCTCCACTAGCCACATGTTAATCACGTTAGTATCATAGCCCCTCAAAGTGTACTTGAGTTTTTAACATTATATCTTTGCTTTTTAAAAATCTCCCAGACTTCATGTTCAGTCCCACTTGCCATTGAAAATCCATTTAATACTTCCCATCAATTCTAACCAACATTAATTTTCTCTACTTTATATCCTATAACATTTAAATAGATGACCCATAATGTCTTATTCTTTTAAAACATACTTAATAATTCTAGTACAAAGTGCTTAGTACATATCAATGAACAAACTGATCAGCTTATTTCTTAACTTATCCAAGTTTGTAGGTTTTTTAAACAAAAGTCTGATTATTCTTTTTTCTTTTTTGCCTAAAAGGTTAAGGTAGGAAATTAACTTTTCTTTTAAAATATCTTTAATTTAAAAAAAAAAATGTTAGAACTCAAAACTAGTATTAGGTTTTCAAATGTTAGGAGTATTAAAAAATCACCTAGGAATTGAAGAAAAAAAGCAAATTTCTGGACCTCATATCCAGAGATTTTGATGTGGTGTGTACATTATTTTTGTACTGCTATTGTAATAAACTACCATAAATTTAGTAGCTTAAGTAACACAAATTTATCTTACAATTCTGTATGTTAGAAGTCTAACACTGATCTTTTGGGTTAAAATCAAAGTGTCAATAGGGCTATGGTTCCTTTTTGGAGCCTCTGGAGGAGAATCTGTTTTCTCGCCCTTTCCAGCATCTGGAGACGTCCACATTCTTTGGCTCATGGCCCAGTCCTCCATCTTCAACGCCAATAATAACGCATCTTTCTGTGCCTTCTTCTGTAGTCATATTTTCTTCAGGCTGATTCTCCTCTTCTGCCTGCTATTCCATTTTTAAAGGTCTTTGTGGTTACCTTGGATTCACTTGGATAATCCAGGATAACCTCCATATTTTTAAAAAGATTTTATTTATTTATTTTTTTAGAGAGAGGAGGAGGAAGGGAGGGAAAAAGAGAGGGAGAAAAACATTGATGTGGGACCAAACCCTCAATCAAGGCATGTGCTCTGACCAGGAGTCAAACCGGCAATGTTTTTGCTTTGCAGTATGACACCCAACCAACTGAGCTGTACAGGTCAGGGCAAATCTCCATATTTTGAGGTCAGTTGACAAGCAGCCAGAATTCTATGTATAACTTTAGTTCTCCTTTGCCATGTAACATAACATAGTCACTGGATCTCAGGATTAGTGTGTGGACATCTTTAGGGGGTCATTATTCTGCCTACCACAGTAGGATTGAGGGGTGGTGGAACACAGGAAACTTGCCTTTTAGCTATCACTCCAGCTGATTCTAATAACAACAGGAAAGACAACACACCGTAAGAAATACTCCTCTAGATATTTAAACATAATTAGTATACTTGTTTAACTCTGGAATTCAGATAACTACAGAAGAGTGGAGTTGATGTCAAGAGAAAATTAAAATCAGATTCCAGTAAGCATGTTATCTAGAAAGAGCTGTTTACACAGGAAAAAGAGGTATTGGTAGATATTTTTAGTTTTTATGAATTTTATTCTGAAGTGCTACAGGGTTGAAATATAGTTTTACAACTAATTTTAAGAAACATTTTGCAGCCTAAATATCAAATGTCAGGAAAGACAACTAGAATATAATTTAAGATAAGAAAATAAAATCTTTACTCAGTTTTAATACTATGCCTGACTAACTCTTCTTTATTCTTTGATTGGCCCATATTATTTCCACATATTCATATTATTTATCACCTCGCTCCCTGTCATATATATATATATGTATATATATACATATATATATATATATATTTGGCATTTACTGGACATCCTAAAGTACTCTTTTCTGTCTCCTAAAATGTGTGATTGTGCTAGGAATAGTCTCTAATCCCTTAATACATATTATTGAAAATAAAGATTGAGTTTGCTGAAAGATATTATTTATGAAGATGAATTCTGCTATTTCATTGTATAGTTTATTCTAGCTTAATAGTATTCTGAAACATCATCTACTTTAGCATAGCCTCTCTATTGGCATATTGCTCGCAAGTCATATTCAACCAAAGTTCAAGAAAAATTACTTTAAAAATTGTTTGCACAAATGGTCATGATATTTAGTAAGAGATGAATGTTAACACTAAGTATAATATTTTTGAGTGAGTTTTATTAGTTTATTTCCTCTATAAATAAAACATTTAAATCTACTTATATGCTTAATTTTTCTAAAGTAAAGTACTTTTTAGAGCTGAAGCATGGAAAAGCTAGTCACAGTATTATTGTGAGAGGGTAAAAAACTTGAAAAGAATGATAAAATTTTAATGAATAAACACTGAATTAAGATAATAAGTACTCAAATCCAACTAACTTGAAATATTAACTCAATTTCATTCTCATAACAACCCATGACTAAAGTATAATTATTCATCCTTTTTTAATGAAGGAACATGATATGTTGAGTGTTTTCTCCCAGCTCTCATGGCTATCTAAGAGAGCTAAGTATTCAGATTTGGGTCTCTGATTCCAAGGTAAATGCTCTTAATAATATTATCAGGCTGTATTATTATGCTAATAATAACAATTTATTATATTTAATGTAATTTATTATTGTTATTTGGTGGGAAGTCTAAGTTTTACTTTATAAGTGACTGAATGCTCACTAATCCACAGGAGAGAAGGCAGTCTTTTGGTGGAGAAATATTAGCCAGTGTTTGGCCCTGAAGTTGGGAGGTAGCACCTTCTAGAGCTGGCTCTATTATTGTGTGCTGAACCAAAGACCTGGTTTCCAGAATTTAGTAATCAATCAATAATTAGTATTAGGACATTTAATCCATAATTTCAAGTAGTCCAGTATCCTGCAAGTTAACAGGAATAATGATTTACTTAATTATTATTTATTTAATGATTAAATAAATATTTAATGATTATTTTTCATAGCAAATATTTTTGGATATTCAGGTTATTTCAGTTGCTGAGACATACTTTTACTTGATTTTATCATTTAGCAGCTTGCACTGCTCCCAGCTGTAGAAATGGAACCCAGCAGAGTCCAGATTCTGAGAGCACAGGATGTGGACATATTTGTGTATTAGACCATGGCCTGGTCAATAGCAATGACCCCAACAGGGAGGACCCTGGACTAGCACCCCCTAAATGCCCAATACTGGGTGCTCTGAGGACCACAAATATTCCTAATGGTACCGATCATATCAAGCAAACCAGATTGCTATGCTTTTTAGTTCTTCTCAGGTTGTAATTAAGAAACATTTCAATCAGCACCAAATTATTCAAATCATGTAATTAATCTTTTTTGGGGGGGGAGGGAGCTAAAGTTCAATCAGCATTATCCTATGGAATTTAAGTATAACTCAGTTTATTAATCCAAAATACCACTAAGTAATGTTTTCTAGAAGTATGGGATATCTACCACTGATAATATTCAAAATGGTATTGAGAGGTACCAGATATAACATGAAGTTCTGGAAATGGCATTCATTAGCATTAAATCACATAAAGACTATGTTAGTGACTCTGCAAATATTTTTCAATCTTTGTGATTATATCAAGAGGGAAGTAATAATTTGGTGTTAACTTGTGTCTAAATTTCTTGAATTCTCCGTTTTAACAAGGCAGAGCAGGCCTCTTGACAGTTTTCACCATGTAACATAATTTTGTTATCCTCATTCTATTATTGTAATAGTTACTGATACTTTCTTTTTATGGCAAATGATTCTGTTTTTTTATTTGTGGCAGTGACATAAAGTTTCTTCCTTGTATAAATGTATTAAGTAAAAAACAATAACTAAATTTTTAAAAATGTGATAGTACTAGTGATACTAAGATAAGGCAAAAAGTGAAGAGGAAAGTAGAAATGACTAAAGATTGGCAAAAACTGGCTTAGAATAACAGGAAGAAAACTGACCTAGTTATCTGCAGGGAATTCTGCCATAAATGTGTTAGTGACCTTGTGCATATCACTTAACATTTCTAGGCCTCAGTTTCCAAAAGCTCTATTTGAACAGTCTGAGCTAGATAACTCTAAGGTGTTTTTTTTTTTTTTTAAGCAATAAAATCTGGAATGTAATTATATTATTTGTTAAATCTAAGGATGAGGTTAAGATAAATTTGATTGGTTGGAAATATATTTTCAGGTCTATTAGATTTTGTGTATATATATATTTTTCATCCCTGATTTTGCAGTGAATTTCTCCAGGGATCAAGTCACCGAAGTCCCTCTTCAATATTCCTTACTTTTCTTTCTAATCAAAGTTTATCTGTGTCTTATCACCAATTGGATTTCTTCCCAGATATTTAATATTATGGAATGCATCTGGAATACACATCATCAGTGAAAGATTATGCCACATAATAGTCTAATGAGTTATTCCCCTCTGTAATGTTGGTGTTTTAACTGTGTACCCCTAGAAATGGCAGTCCAATGAACCAAGGGATAACTGTAATAATGGAATATCAGGCCTGTGGGAGAAATTTTGAGACATTATTCTAATGCTCCTTAAATAACATCATTAAGGCAACTATTCATGTCATTTATGTATAACAAATCCAAATTCTCCGTGTTGCAAGGCGAGGAGAAAACCAGTACTAGAGTTAAAAAGACTCAGGTTCTAAATACAAGAAAGATTTGGAGTTTTGAATAGCAGAACATACACCTTATTTTCTTTCAGACAATGCCTTTTCCTTTTTTCTAAAAGAAGGCTGAGACGCGTTGTTAACTGCTACATCCCCATGGTTTTAGAGTTTATATGACATTTTCACGTTTTCCAGAGGATCAGGTTTCTTGCAAGATTACTGAAAGATTCTGTTTAAGTATAGTGTCAAGGTTCATATATCAGTATTTATAAAAAAGTGGAAATGAAAGCATCATTTTTGTTCTTGCCTTTAGTCTAGAATTTCTAGTACTGGTAGTTCTTCTGACTCCAATCTACTTTATTTTCTTTTAAAGGAATCCTCTATACTCCAAGGCCAGTCCCAACACAGTCCCATCACACAGGTATACCAGCCTTTACGTATGGGATGGCAAAATATTTGCCAGAAATTAGCTCTGTTGCTTTTGGCATTTAGCCAACCCACAACTCTGAAGGACTCACTAAACAATTTAAAGAAAAGCCTATTTTTCCCCAGATATACATTTCATTGTCCTCTTCTCCTCTGTACCCTTAGTCAAAGGTTGGTTTGGGGACTGAGTATTCCTACAAATTCAACTTACTTTTAACTGAGATCACTGTGGTTTCCCCTAACTATTTTTTCACTTGGCTCTTCTATATGTGATTTTGTTTCTCCTACACTAGACAGTTGTTTTTTCTTGGTTGGCTGACTTCCCAGTAGGTTCTGCTATTGAAAAACAGGTTAGATTTGTTTAGTTCATGTTTGTCAAGGTCAGGTTCTTAGGACAGAGGAAATAATTTAAATGAATCTCACCCATTTTGTAACAGCTCCATCAAAGGCCACTTAAAATATAAGGCAGATGGAACTTGAAATTGCTGTCTTGAATGTATACCATGGCAAAGTCTACTGCCAACTTTTTTGTTACCTTAAATGTCTATTTGTCAAGTCTACATTCCAGCTAAATTCCAGCTGTTTCTCACCATTAATCACTAAAATTTAGAATATGAGACTTCAATGAGAACTATGTTTGCATACTCTATTATTTGTCCATATGAGCATTTTCATTCATAGTTAAGAAGAACATTGTATGTATAAACCACCCACCATATACATTTTGTATTAGGATCACCTCCAAAAAACACTGACAGTGTTACAAAGAGTCTCTTTTCTGTGTGTTCTGAGATGTTAAACTTTAACTTCTTCATGGGTAAGATATTCTTCATAGATAGCTGGAATGGGGAAGCAAGTGTGATACTGTAGGGAAGGGGAGGATTACTCAAATTTAGGAAACTGTTGTTACAGTCAGTTACTCAGTTGCACTCAGTTGTAGTTTAAAATACAAGACTGGCTTACTGTTATAATTATTATTATTTTTTAACTTTAGCCAGTGGTAATAATATAAGTGTTTCTGGGACTGTTTAGCTAATTTAGAGAAATCAAGAGGAGGTTTTCTCTAACTATATTAATAATGAAATAACAATGACTAAGAGCTTAGTTGTGATTAACTGTACTTTTAGTCTCATTTTTTTTTTTTTTTTTTTTTTTTGGATGAATGTGAAGTAAAGTTAAATAAAGTTGGGAACCCAAGGAACTGGGTAGACTCTATCTAAGTGTCTCAGACCCTAATACACTTAATTGTTTTCTCAGATTATTTACATTGCTCCGGTTCACTAAATTATATGCTGAACTATAGACTTTATATTTGATCTCTAGACCTGATTTAGTGAGTGTGGTAGGAATTCACTAACTAGGGACCAATGAGTTTGGTACTTTGGGGGACAAAATGGTACAGTGATTCAAAATGCACATTCTGAATGCTGTGTTTGCTCTAGGATCTTAGGTTACTTCACCTTCCTTAGTCTCAGTTCCCTCGTCAGTAAAGTGGGAGGATAAATGCCCACCCTGTACAGAGGATTACCGTGAAGATTAAAGATGTGTATAAAATGCACAGTACATGGTAATATTGGTGTTTAAAATGTTACTCGTTACAGTGATTCATTTTAAGTAAGAGTAAGCTACAAGTTTGGTCTGTATTATTTTTAGATATTGGTAGCATAATTATCATTGCTCGAATCAAAGCTAATTCCCAATTTCTAGTCCTATGGCTGGACATATTTTTCTGTGCCTATAATAGTGCTGGGGCCATAAACTTTCCTTTGAATTACATGTTATGCAAGTGGGACAGTTAGTAATGGCTTTATAAAAATTATAAATCTATTTATAAAATAAATTAACCACATAGAAATACCTTCAATGCTCATTTTCTTACACTAGTGACTGATTCTTTAAGGGTTCATAATGTAATTTAATTTCTATAAAAACTAACTAACAACTCCAAAAAAATGTATCTGACTCACAGTTGTCAATCCTCATTACTATGTACATATACTTCATCAAAAATAGAATAGTCCTGGCTGATGTGGCTCAGTGACTTGAGTACCAGCCTGCAAACCAACGGGCTGTGGATTCGATTCCCAGTAAGGGCTCATGCCTGGGTTGCAGGCCAGGACCCCAGTTGGGGGTGCGCAAGAGGCAACCACACATTGATGTTTCTCTCTCTCTCTTTCTCCCTCCTTCCCCTCTTTCTAAAAGTAAATAAATAAAATTTTCTAAAAAATAGAATAAAAATCTTTCTTTCTCATTTGGGAAATATTAATCTCCCTGATTAATATTTATTAACAGTCCATGAAACATCGATATGGGATATGCTATGACTTCAAGATGTGGTAATCAAAGTTCTAAGAGCTTACGATAAAGATAATATGGAGAACTGTAAGACTGATTGCTCTGCATTGTATAATAGTGCCATCTAAGCTCCATCAAGGCTAGGAATCTGTTTTGTTAACAGCTGTATTCTCAAGGCTAAAACCAATTCCTGGAACAGAATAAATATCTGTTGAATAACTGAGCTTATACTTACTACTATATTAATAAGCAGTACTTTTACTTTTTGTGTTTAATTTTTTTGTCTTAAAGCCATATCAACAATATGTGAATTTGATATTATCACTTAAAAATCATTGAATAAAAATGTATCTTTGTGATAGAAAAGTGATAATTTCTTAAAGTTAAGCCTTTATCTACCTGAAATAAGTTATAACAGCATAGATTTTTCCCCAGGAATATAATAAAATGTAAGTAATCTTAAAGTGTTTAATTTAAATTTATTTTGGCATGTTATCTTTCAATCTCTCTCTCTCTATATATATATATACACACACACATACATATATATAATATTCTCTGTATATATAGAAGAATAATTTTATATTCTCTATATACAAACACATGGGTACATATGTATATATGTGTGTGCTTGTATATATAGGAGAATATATAAGAGAATAAAAGAACATACAGTATATGGCATGCTCTCTATATACACACACACATACTAAATACTTAGGTATAATAGCCAATCGACGATACAAAGATACTCTCTAAATAAATATTTATTTGAAGACATCTACCAGTGTGCCTGGCACATTATGGATACTCGGTGAATATTTTTTGATTAAATATTCTTGACTTAATAAAATGTGTTATTCATGTGTACACATTTTGTTTCTAGTATATCGGTTTATAATGCATAAGAATTTTTTGTTGTATCTGGAATTACAGAGTAAATCAAATATATTTCAAGTAAAGTTGAAGCAGAATATACTGGAACATAGAACACATTAGACTAGCCAAATTATTTAAATCACTAAATTTTTAGCCTCTAATCTATAAGGTAGATTCATGTTTATTTTTTAAACATCTCAATAGTGTTAATTTTAAAAGCCATTAAGAACTTACTCATTTCATACTATTTAATGTAACATAGTGCAGGAGTTAATTGTTGAGGCATTTTACTTCTAGTAATATTTTCCCTTCATGGGTGAAAATATTCCTGACGATTCTTTCACTTCAACTTTAGGGAAGGAATTTAGATTCTCTTCATCTGAATTTTTGTTGTTGTTGTGATAGCAATAGCAGTCTAGAACCCTTGAAAGCTTAGGTAGAATGAGCAAGTGAAGGCATTGAGGATGTTTTTAGTTATATTGAAGCAAATGACACCATTACTCACAGTTGTGTGGGGTTTCGTTTGTTTGTTTTGCTCTACAACTTTAGACGTCTAGAACTAAATCAAACTACTATTTTTGATGTTTTTGGTAACCAGGTCCAGGAAATTGCTCCCTAAAGGTAGCATTGCTTGGAATATCTGCTGTTGAAACAAGAGAATTGCATACTTTTTTATTTTAAACCCCCAGTAGTAGTAAAATTTTATGGAAAAAAGGAAAAAATTATATTATAACCCATTCTCTTTGCTTCTCTCTTTTGCTTTTTATGATATTAAACAAAATTAGCTGCTGATCTTGAGGAGAAAAAATTATTTTTCCATGTTGGTGATGTGTGTGTGCACTGTGCGTAGACATACATGTGCAAGAAAGCAGTGGCTGTGTTTTCTTTCACCACCCAAACCCCAAGCCCACAGACAACAACTTCCACAAGCCTTGGACAATATATTTCAGAGTTTATATTGGAAAATGGTGGGACTGTTCTAATCTATTAAGTACTGTCTTATAATTTAGATTACTTGTTATATTATAATAATTAACTCTTTCAGGATAGAAAATCAGCTTTTTAAACTCTGAAGCAATGCCACCTGATGACTCATCATTATCCTGAGTGAAAAATGTTCTATGTCTGGTAAAATTAATGTAGTCAGTTTCCAATTTAACCACAGGGTTCTCTCCCAAAATTTGTGAGTTTATATCTAAACACCAAGCAAACATATATTCTCAGAGAAACAATTTTATAATAGTAAGACCAGTTGTAGATGTGTAAAATTGGAGACCTTTAATGATGTATAACTGAAGTATTCAAGGTAACAGCACTAAATATAGGGCTTTCTGTTCTATAGACATCTCTGTGGTTATAAAACCTGAGAAAAGACTACAGTGTTGAAGTCACTATTAGAGGTCCAGCGAAGTCAAGTTTTACAAATACTTTTTTCCCAGAAAGAATAGAAAGTAGTTAACTGTCTGTAGGAGCTGAATATCATTGCTGCTGCAAGTTTTATTCATAATCCACTCCTGCTCTCTATGTGTTCTAGCTTATTATTTGGCTTCCTCTTTAGTAGTATCAAAGAGATGAATTTCACTAGGATCCAAGTTCATTTCATTTAAATATTCTTTAATATTTTTTTCTTTCTGGATTTGTAAGCTTTTGGTTTTTTAGAGAATGTAATGGGAAATTTACTGAAAATAAAAATACATCTTTTAAACAGACTGTATGCTTTGGTTACAGATTATTTCCCAAATAGTTTTTGTGTCAACCCCTTTCGATGATGACTAGAAAACGTTAGGACTAAAATGTCTTCCTTTACACTTGCAACTTCGTTGACCAATATTGTGTTCTCTGTAAACTTTGAGGAAGCATGGATAAGGCTTTGGGAAGAATACAGTTGGCTTCATGAGAAACATGGAGGAATGCTTTGTGTGTGGCTTGACTGTGTCAGAGGGATCTTTCTGACAGAGTATGTTCCCTGTGTCCTCCATCATGTATGAAATGTATTTCTATGCATATATTCTAGACATACATTTCCTCTCTTCAGCTGCCCTCCTGGCAAAGTCCCTTTCTCTTGATGTGCTTTTGATAACATCTGGAGAAGTTTATTCTTTCGTGTTTATGATGCACAGGAGAGCAGTTTCTACCTCTGACTTTTCTCAGGGCATCATAATTGACCAAATTAGTATAATCACAGGACACCATTGAAGTGTTTGATTAATAAATGTATATGCAAGATAATATAATACTGTTACCTAAGAAATCCTCAAGATTTCAGTGTGAAGAAGGCAGCACAAGAATATCCTTCAAAAAGCTGAAACTATAAAAAACGTTTTGGGAATCTACAGAATACTCACGAAGATCATCGTGTACTAGGCCAATGATGAAGCTTCAACATGCTCCAGATATCAACATCAGACTCACTATCGTCGTCGTCGGCAGCCGTCCGTCTCGAGAGACGATGGTGTAGCTTCTTAAGAGTCTATCTGCACCGCCGAGAATGGCTGTGCAGTCCGACTCAGGAGTGACATCGTATCTGTCTCCTCCCGTGTTGAATCGACATCTTGCGATGACGCTGAAGCTACAGAGCCTGGGCAGGGTGATATGGAGGGTCTGCTGTTGCCCATGCAGCAGACCCCCCCTCTCTTCGCAGCTGAAGGGTCCAAGGGAAAGACGGAGTCAATACAGCTTGGCTTCAGGTGCGCCGCAGGAGTTGCCGGTGTTGACTACAACATCAAACCGCCTTAGGGACTCCGGCTCCGGATTTTCTGTCAGGGTTTACTCCCTTAGCCTTTCCCCTGAGGAGGTATGCCGCAAGGCAGCGGAGGTTTTTTGGAGTCAGAGTTTTCCTTCTCTGATGTACCCTGACTGGAAGATCGAACCAGCGACACTTAGCTCGCAGGCCGACGCTCAATCCACTGAGCTAAACCAGCCAGGGCCACAGACTCACTATACCCTCTTAGCAAAGTATGGGATAATTAGAAATTAACAACAAACGAATATCTTTAAGAATGTTACAAAACAGGGGTGTTCCAAAAAACCCCAGAGTTTGCGGCTGGGGGATGGGGAGAAGGAAGCAGCTTTTAGAATGCCTCCACATGCCTGAGGCTAGTGACTAGTGTCTTTTTTATACAAAATGGCTTTAATGCATCCAAAGCCTCAGGTAGATGGGAGGGGACTTGGACCAGGGGATGGTATGGAGAAAGCACACAGAACCTGCCTGAGGTTCTGTGAATGGTCAGAACTGGTTACCGCACCCACTGCATCAGAGGACGTAGTCAGGGATTTAAAAATAAGTGACAGACATTTTAGCCAGGCTGACTGTGTGGATTTGAGTGAGGCTGAGGCTGACTGTGCGGATTTGACTGGGAACAGACTGACCATGTGGATTACAAAAGGACTAACTATGCAGTTTACAAGGAGGCCAAGAATCCACGAGGTTCTGGATTAAAAGCTGGTGGACCCCATAACACAGACGAGGTCTCCCCAATCAGAACTGAATGATTGGCAGCTACTGGTAAAGCTGAACTGTGTTTGGAAAGTAGGGAAACGGTTTCTCTAACTTTTCTAAAACTAGCCTGGTTTGGCAGGGGGGAGGCAAGGATATGTGTTTATGGGTGTTTTAAAGAACATAAGACTTAACAACAGAAATCCGCAAATAACTAAATCTATTAACTGTTAAATAAACAATTCTTTTTCTTTTCACTAAACTCTGGTTTTGAGAGTTGTAATTTTGGCAGCGGGCAATCGGGTCCCTAACTAAAGAGCCCGTGGGTTTGTTTTCAATTGGAGCAGCCCAGGGGTTCTGTAACAAGAATTCTACATGTCTATAATATAAGCAGCAATATTGTCTATAGGTTGCTAATTCCACTTAGGAACTTTGTCTTTAGAAAAACGACAGGAAATCAGTGTGTCCTTTAATAATACATCAATGTTATCAATGATCTAATGTAGGTGAGGTGAGGCTTAGTGTATGATCTCATTAAGGAAAATCCCTGGTCCCTACAGTCAGGATAATTCCACGTTATTTTTCTGTGCAAGTATTTGGTGGAACCAATGAATTATTTTCTTCTTCTTTTTTTCTGGCGTATTTTATAATATTTCTGTAACTAGCATGTATTACTCTTAAATGTAAAAAAATAAAATCTCAAGGAGAATAAAGAGTATACTCTGACAAGAAGCACGTTCCAAACCTACTCTTGGAGAGTAGCCTATATCAGGAACAATCTAATTTATTCCTGAAAGTAAAATGTTTTTGTAACTCAGAAATTCAAAGAAGATCAAATCTGATATATATTTTGGTTTGGTAAGGAAATTATACTTAAAAAAAAAACCCTCAGATTTCTTAGAAAACAGTAAAGTCAGTACTTCCTCAGCATTTGCATTTTGTTAAGTTGTAGGAGCTCGATTTATTTAAACTCCACAACTGAAGTAAACCCAACAAGTGATTGTGTATGGATGGCCCCGTGGCCGGTGCTGTTGCTCCTCTGCCTCTGTCCTGGGAGCCCAACCTGAAGGTCACGTACAGGAGTGGTGGGTGGTTGCAAGACCTGCCAAGAGCTGCCTGCCTCAAGCACTTACATCTCTGCCTCGGGGCCTTCTCTGGCTACTAGGAGGAATGCTTGGCCTAAGAATAGGGCTGGCTTGCAGCGACTTTGAGTTAATTCCCCTAGGAGCAGCCTTCAGACAAGGGATTTCTATCTCAGGGCCCTCATCTCAGGACAGAGTTCTATGAGATTTCCCCTGCTTATTATTTTTTCCAGCTTTATTAATGTATAATTGACACATAAAATTGTACATATTTAAAATATGCAACACGAAGGCTTGAAATACATATACATTGTAATATGATTACCACAGTCAAGTTAATTAACACATCCGTCACCTCACCTGGTTACTATTTGGTGTGCGTGTGGTGAGAATGTTTAAGATTCAATGTACAATAGAGTATTGTTAACTAGAGTCACCATGCAATACATTAGATCCTCAGAACTTTCTCATCTTATAACTTAAAGTTTGTACCATTTGACCAGTCTTCCCATTTCCCCCATCGCCCAGCCTCTAGCAACCACCACTCTACTCTTTGTTTCCATAGAAACCAGCTCATTATGAATGTGGCCCTTTTTGGCTTTCTTTTTTTTACAATCTCACTTCCTCACTCCTCACTTCTGAAATAAATTATTTGCATTTAAATCCTTGTGTCTGCTTTCTGACAGAGAAATATAACCTAAGTTATATTTGCATCCTAAATTTTAGATAATCTCTTGAACCCAAGGTTTTTTTTGTGTGTGTTTATTCTGGAATCCCTGATATTTAACACGTCCCTGGCATATATAAAACTGACAAATTTTCTTAGGTCTTGAGTAGACAGGGGAGTCAGCCACACACAGCACAAGATAGACTAAATTTTTCTAAGGGGTACAACGAAAGAGCTATGGGAAGTAGTCACTAATTACAAATTTGCAGATCAGTAAAGGCTTCAAGGAGGAGGTGGTATTAAATTAGATGTTTGAGGTTGCCTAAGATTTTGGCAGGTACTGAAGGAGAAAAACGACATTTCAGCCAAATAAATAGCAAAGTTGCACAGAAGTGTTAAGATATATATTATTTTGGTAGAAAATAATAACATTCTTAAGCTGAATCTTGGGATACATGGAGCAAGTGAGAAAGTAGAATAAATCTAAATTAGTCCATGGCAGTCTGGTTATTTCAGGAAGCCTTGAAGAGTGGAGGAAGAATGTTTCAGAATTGTACACATAAAGCTATTTTTTTCATGTGACTTCTAAAAAAAACTTGCCCACACATTGACAGTCACTTCCTTTGCTAACATTATTTTGAAAGTCTGACTCACTAATAGAGCTTTTTTTTCCTGAAACCCAAGACGTTTACACTTTTTTCTTTCCTTTTTCTTGTTTTTAAGGAAGACAAGGAAAAGTATGTCTATATCTTGTGTTGTCTACTTTATTAAAATTCATTTCCTTGAGCCTCCCATTTTGAAGGTATCATGCAGCCCCACATTTTCCTGAAGGGGACTATGATATGAGTAGCTCATTCTCTTTATCATTCACACACACACACACACACACACACACACACACACACACACATTTGTGGAAGATGCAGGGAGGCCAATTAAACACTCATGGAGTATAGTTGGGTGGGACAAGCACTGGTCTGGAAACCAGGAAACGTGGGCTTTAGCCATGAATTTTCTCACCCAGATTTTTGGCCTTGGGCAAGTCATTAAAGTGTTCATTGTCTATAAAATAATGTGTTGGACTAGGAAATCTTTAAGATCTCTTGTAGCCCTGACTTTCTGTGATTAAGTCAAGTGCAGAAAGTAAAACCAAGTCTCTTATTCATGGCACACAGATGCATATGCACACACACAGAAAGCTGATGACATTATAAAATTTTGAAAAAAAAAAACACAATATGCAAACATCATTGCCACTAGTTCCTTTAAAATATCTATTTTCTGATGACTTAACATAAGCCTCATCAATTAAAATAAGCATAATCATGCTCATATAAATAGTAATTTTCTAAGACACATCTGGTGGCACCAGGCTTGGGGTATGTTCCATTAGTTGCTATAAGCTAACAGAATTTCATTAAGAAATGAATCACAAGCAAAAAACTAAATTCTGAGTGAATCGTATTCCCCAATGAAATGTAGGCATTATTAATAGATGATAGCTTGTTTTGAGATCTAGTATTCTTTAAATTGTTGTAGCACAAAAAAAGAGGTTAAAAAACTTTGGTTTCTTCTATATCTATATATCTTGTATAAAGTAGTAGCCAGAGAAACAGTCATTTTTATTTAACTACTAACTTATTCACTTTCTACAAAAAATCAAATTGTTGTTTTTTTGTTTTTTTAATTTAAAAATAGTTGGGATGGTTCTGGTTAGATTTTCCCTATGTGAGAATGATGGGAAGGGTTTAATTTACAGAGAATTAACCATGGAAGCAGTGAGTTCAGGGATAGGGGAGGGCATGAGAGAGGATGTCCTTGTGCCCGAGGGTAGCTCTTGTTTGAGGGCATTGAATACAATAGCATTCTAAACTTAAATTTTATTTTTTTTTAATATAGAAGTCCAGAGTACCAGTATTGTCAAGGAAACCTGGAGAGAAAAAAAACTGCTGGGCCCAATAAATACTTTTTAAAAAATTATGTTATATTTTTTAAATCTTTAGCCTGATTATTTACCTTTCAGACATTAAATAGTTCAGGGGACTACAAAGCAAAATAAACTTTGAACCTAATGGTACAATGACAGAATAACTACTTTCTTTCTATAACATTTGAAAATATGTTCAATGTACTTCTTAAAACAAAATTCTAGATTCACAAACATTATAGTCACAAAAGTGGTTTTTGTGAGAAGTGCTGAGGAGGCCAGGCAGGAAACGCGGACAAAGAAAGCATTGTATTCACAGCGTATTTACTCTGTGCCAGGGAGCCAATTTATACTTGATATTTGTTACTTTATATAATCCTCACAAACAACTCTATGAGGTAGGTATCATCTGTACTTTACAGTTGATAGAACTGAGATCCAATGCTAATTAACTTGCCAAGACACCTATAGTGGTTAATGTAAGCGATCTCATTTAATTTCAAGAACTATGCTCTAACACAATGCTGCTTCTGCATCCAATTATACACCTCTGCTAAAATTAAAAGTACCTACTGTATATTTATCTTCAAAGAATCAAATTTCCATCATTTAATTTTAATACATGCATGGAAAAGTTTCCATAATATAGGTCCAACATTGTTAACCTGCTGCTTCATACTTGAGTATCACAGGACACATTTGGTAGGCTGGTGCGACTTCAGTTTAGTCTGACTGAGGGTTCAATGTATCAATACTTGATGGAAAATATTGAGGACTGGACTGTTGGGGGCCAATGATTGGCCACCAGAGACCACTTGGAACTTGAGTTCCAAGCCTGTTGCCTATTGGCAAATCCAGACTAGGGTGAAACAAATGAGGCAACTGCCTTGGGAGTAAAATTGAAGGGGAACCCAAAACTCATTAATTAAAGTAAATTTTAAAAATTTATCCTAATCCAAGGACATTTTTTCATTGGTTTTTAGAGAGAGAGAGAGAGGAGGAGAGAGAGAAACATCAATTGGTTACCTCCCCTACGGTCCTGGACTAGGGATTGTACGTGCTCCAACTGGGGATCAAACTTGCAATCTGAATATAATATATGTCCTGACTGGGTATCGAACATGACGACCTTTGGTTATAGGATGATGCTCCAACCAACTAAGCCACACTGGCTAGGGCAAGATAAATAATATTTTAATATAATTTCTTAAAAATATCAAATCAGCAAGTGACAGCCATGGGCTGTTTTTGTAATTAACACAAGGGCTCTGAGTTCCAAATAGTTACAAATAGTGACATTTCTTTATCCCTCGGGACTCTGAGGAAGAAGGAGGCTCTCATTCTGAGTGGAATCAGAACTAAAGCTTACTTGCTGGGGTGAGGCACACTGTGTTTGGGAGCCTGGGGATAATATTTTCTCTGGTCCCACCCTGCAGGAATCTCCTACCTTCTTGGGGTAGGAGCTAGACTTAGGGTGACCAAGAGTTCTGGTTTTCCCAGGCTGTACAGGTTTTAGCAGTGAAAGGACTGCATCCCTGACATTCCTCTGCTCACACTGAAACAGCTGGCCATCCTAACGATGGAAATGTCATTACAGCCATGCTATTAGAAAATGAAAATACATGGGTACTCTGCTTGGGGCTGACATTTAGAGTTTAACATAAGTGCAAGTAGAATATTTTAGTCTAAAATTGACTATTACAATTAGAGTCATGCTAGCCAGGGTGAAGTTACAAGATGTGTAATTTGTGTGTCCCCAGGCTACACCAACCTATACCACTATATGGGGAATCACAGTTTCAGTGAGTTCTCTGGCAGATATCCCCACCTGTTATATTTGACCCTCCAACTCACTTTAGAACCTGTTCAACTTATTTCTGAAGTCCCCAGAAGGTACTGTACTAGTGATATAGAGCGATGCTCTTAGGCTCCATTGTTTGACATGGATATTGGTGACCATCACTACAATAAAGGTGTTGGGATTTTAGAAGCAGCCATTGTCAACATTTCCTGTGGGAGTGGCCTTCTGCTTTATTCAGTTATGTTCACTGAATTAAGATTTGCTTTCCAAGTCCCTTTTCACTATGTTCCCTATACTCCCTGCCACATACACACTCATGTTGGATCTGAACGAAAGTCTTGTAGGCCTCATAAACAGAGGCAAAGTTACTATGAAGCTGGAGAAAGTAGTTTCAGGGGTTTTTGAAAGGCTTTGTACTAATTCTGTATTTTTTTTTTTTTTAAAGAAGACACCTGGGTCCATGCTATGGCCTGAATTGTGTCTCCACAAAATTCATATGTTGAAGCCCCAGTTTCCAATGTGACTCTGTTTGGAGGTAGAGGTTTTTAGGAGGTAACTAAGGTCAAACATGTGTATAAGACTGGGATCCTAGTCCAATAGGATTGGTGGCCGTATATGAAGAGGAAGAGACCTCCCTCTTTCTCTTCATGTGCACACATTGAGGAAAGACCACATGAGGACATAGTAAGAGGGTGGCCATTTCCAAGTCAGGAGGAGAGCTCTCTCCAGAACCTGACCATGCTGGCATCCTGATCTCAAACTTCCAGCCTCTAGAACTGTAAGAAAATAAAATTCTGTTGGTTAAGCCATGCAGTCTGAACTAAGACAATCTATTTTTCCCTCCATAAACATATATTTGCTCATTAGGAATGTAAATTGGCAAATTGGAATCTTTTTCTCTGCCTTACTCAATGGCAAATTACAGTGGTAACTAATGGTCCAGAGAGATGATATTTACACAGAGGTAGAGGTATTTTTTGGCTTGAAGAATTGATAGCAACCTAGCTACGAGGAAGCTTCTGCTGTGAGCATTGGAAGTGACCATGGGAAGAGCATGAAAGCCATGAGGTGGGAAGGAGAAAGAGGTCCTTTTGTTTGAACAACCCACGGGAAACAAATCTGGGGATGGGTCAGTAGGAGACATTTCTGAGCAGGGGGCAACATAGTAAAGTGGTTTAAAGCATGGCTCTGGTCTCAGTACCTAGATGCATTACTTGTATCTATGTGTAAATGGACATGTCACTTAATCTTTCTTTGCTTTAGTTCCTCATCTATAAGGTGGAAAAAACAAAAGTAGTACCTATCACAGAGTTGTAAAGAACAAATTTTATAAAACGTAAAACATTTAGAACAATGACTGTTGCACGGAAAGTGTTTAATAAATATTATCCATTTATTTTATAAGTTTTGAGTGTTCCCCAAATGAATGGCATTTCATCTGTCCTGTTGTACAAAACCCTTATGTCTTGTAATTATATCTAATCCATTACTATTTCTTGTCAATTTTATTTTCTAAATATTCAATTAATCCACTTGCCTCAATCTCTACTATAGAGGGCAAGTTATTTTTCTTTCTTTATTTTCCTAAGAAATAAAGTATTTTTCCTACTCTCCTAGAGAAGGAAGAGTGGCTAAAAATCTTTACAATGAACTTAGATTTGCACCATTTACTGCATTTACTGCCTAATACAAAATTCACGAATAGCCTCCTAATTAAACTAGTGTTGTCCTCTCTCAACCATGGGTTCTTTATACCACAGGAAGAGTGGATTTTTCAAGAGCAAATCTGATCATATTAGTCTTATTTTTTCCTCCACATCACTCCTCAAGCTTAAAACCCTTCAATGACTTCTCATTGCATTTACAATAAAAATCGAGTCTGACAGTGACCCACCTCACCTTTCCCCTTCAACTATTCTTCACCTTATTCTTATTTCTGCCATTTATATTTTCTTTCATTCCTAGATGGGCTGGGTTCCTTCAACAATAGGGTCATTGCAAACAGTCCTTCCTCTCTCCTAAATTCTCCTCCTGCTTTCCTCCACCCTTACCTGGTAAACTCCAGTTAATTCATCATAACTCAGCTCAAGCATTCCCTCTTAAGGGATTCCTCTCTTTACTGCAGCCCTCCCCCTTTCCTAAATCTAGGGATGATTTATTTGTTATTTGCTCAATTTTCTTTCCCAAATTGTAAATTATGTGAAAGACCATGTCTACTTTTGCTCACCATTGTACCTCCAGTGCCTAGCAAAAATGCTTGCTTCATATATGATATTCAATAAATAGTTGTTGAATAAATAAAGTAATGAAGGAATAACCAGAGGGGTAGGTTTCCATCTATTTTGTTATTTGATGTTGTCTCTACAGTTGCTCAGACACAATGGTTTAATTGTTCCATCAGACCAATAGAGCCTGGAAAACATGGATTATGAGTGCTATCATTTTTCCTAAGTCATATTAAATTATCTACCTTCATTGTAATGTTCAAACCTATAGTTATCTAATAGACCTTATCTAAATGCCTGAATGCAAAAAATATATATCCAAACAGCCTTTTCAGGGTATAAAACTCAGTCACACTCTCTCTACAGTGAATCCTGGACTCATAGGAGTCCTTAATTAAGATCCAGCTTCACTTGCAAGATTCCTAAAGCTACAAACATTCCATTCACCTAAAAAGTACCAACATGAATCTCTGAAGAGCTCAGAAAATAAAGTTCAGAACTGGAGATAGTTTTAATTGGTATGTACCTTTTTTTTTATCTGTAGCTCAGAATAAGGAACAGTGTTATTTACTAAAAAACAGGTACTGAACAGAAAATATATTATTATACCCCATAAAGCATTATGGTATAGACAAAGCTTATTTTCATATGTAGAAGAAGTGGAGACCTAAAGAGATTCTTGATGAGATATTCTCAGCTGGTAATGATAAAACTGAGTTTCAAAATTCCAGAACTTTTGACTTGAAGTGCATGCTTCTGGTATGCCCTATCATCTCTGCTTTAAGTGTTGCCAAAAGCTTGTTGTCTGTTGCCCACCTCCCAGGAGGGAGTTAACACTCTGCAATACAGAGGGTAGCTTCCATGCTACACAAGTTCTAAGTCCCTCCTTCCCTCCTTCTCTCCCTTCCTTCCTTCCTTCCTTTTCTTTCCTAAAGGAGTGAGTTGTTTTAGGTGAGTTTTTTTTTTTTCTTGCCCACCATTTAGCTGTTTATTTTTCATGTATGATTTTTATATGCTATCCAGAATTACTTGGCATTAGGAGATATTTGGGAATTAAGTGAATTTAATTCTTTATGCTTAAGGAAAAAGCTCCACTAGTATTTCAAATATTTAATATTGAAATTATTTTCTACTACCTCCCATCTCAGACCCTGAATAAAGTTGTGTATGTGGGCATTCCAATCCTCCACACAGAAACACTTCCATTTTTTGATTTATTTAATTCTACTCCTGGAGAAAGATAGAAATGAATTATAAGTTGGGTAAATAATGATTGCATCATTCCCTTCTCATATAATTTGCTGAGGATTTGGCAGATCTTACAGCAAAATTGCAAAGACTGGAATTGTATTGACATGAAGTGCTGCTGTTACATTCTGCTTTCAGACAACTTCAAATAACAGTCTAAAATAGTTTTCCAACAGTGTTTCAGTAATTCGCCTACAATTTTTTCATTGCCCTAGGATGTAATTGAGCTGAGTTAGGAAGCTTCAATTTATTAAACTTCCTTCTAAAACAGCTTAGTCAAGATTATTTCTAAGATACAGAAAGTGGACTGGAGTTTAGTATAGACATACACATATATGACATTAATTTTCTAAACTCTGTAATCTTATTCCCCATTTTTTCAGTCTCACAAATCTCCTGGAATCCACTGACATAAAATCTGTTGGTTTTCCAAGCATACATAAGTTCATATAAAATCTTAACTCTGACTTGAAAGACATGATCTGTGATTTGGGTTCAACATGGTATCCCCTTCCTTATAATGAAATAGGAATGAGGATCCATTATGCTTTCTCTCTTGCTAACAATTGTTTTCTTTGGGCAGTTGGATGATGAGCATAAAGCAGAAGAGGAGGCTTTCCCTGTAGAATAAAAAGTTAGCGGGACTGATAGAGAGCAGGGATAAAATCTGGCGATAAAACTACTATTAAATACTGGGGGCAGCTATTAAAGCAAATTTAGGGTGAGTGTGAGATGGACTCATGCTTTTCAAAGATGATTATATAGTCATGAAAGAAAGAAAAGGCTGAAGGAGGATAGTGAACAGCAGGACAATTGTATTCTTTCCATCAGGATAGTGTGACACATTAAAAATCGTCAAATATTCATTGAAACAATTCTAGGCTTCTGAACAAAAGTTGAAGGCTTGCTTGTGAAGTGCATAGACCAAAGAAACCAATCTTTGAAAGTTTTGCTAGGAACCACAAGTTGAAGGTAAGGTATTTTTAGGTAAGATGGTCTTTTCCAATTTCCTTTCATACTACTCTCCCCTGACTCACTCTTCTCCATATACAAAGGCTTCTTTGCTGTTCTTGAGAATGACAAAAAAGCTCCACCTTGAGGCTTTGGCACTGGGTATTTCCTTTCACGGGACATTCTTTTCCATATATTTTCCTGAGCACTTCCCTCATTCTTCAAGTCTTTCCTCAAACATCATTTTCACGTGGAGACCTGCCCTGTTAGATGATGCAACCAGCCCCCTCCTCCCACCCAGCTAACAACCCCTTCCCAACAGCCTTCCCCTTCTTCTGTACCTGCCCTACTCCTTTTTTTTTATTTTATTTTTGGTCCATAGCACTATTATCCTCTAACATACAGTGAGTGTTAGTTATTTCCAATACTATTCTTTATTGTCTGTTCTCTCCTCACCCACCTCCTCTCCTTTCACCCCCACGTAAAATGCTGAGGTCCAAGAGGGCAAGGATCTTTGTTTTTCTTCACAATTGTGTCCACAACACTTAATAAAGTGCTCGATATGTAAAAGGTACAAAAGGTGCTCAGTTAGGATTTGTTGAATGAATAAGTAAAAGCTTACGCAATCCATATGAACTGGGAGGTACGTGTCATCTGAGGAGGCATACTGTGATTTTCAAATACATCTGCTTTTGCTGTAGCTGAAAGGTACAGAAACAGGAAGCCCAATAGACTAAGGGTTTGTTTTGTTTCCTAGGGGAAAAACTACCTAGACACTGGTGCTTTTTACTACCCAGTTCACAGTATTACCTGAGATTAATTATAATATTTTGCCTTTGGATGATGCTTCAATTTTTTTAAGGTCTGTGTTATGTGTTAGCTCACTTTAATCCCTATTTTACACTGAGATAACTAAAACTCAGTGAGGCAGAAACTTGCTCGATGTCTCATATTCAGCAAATATGACTTTACAGAAGGGTACCCAAGCTTTCTAATTTCATATGCTTTTTCATCGCACTGAGAAGAGAAAAAAGGAGTATACCTTTCAGGGGACAAAAGACGTGTGTGTGCGCACGTGTGTGCATGTGTGTGTGTGACATGCAGAGTGTGATGTCTGTTGGTAGACCAATAAACCAAGATCAGAGGACAAGAACAGAGAAAAATTGTTAGAGCTAAAGGAGATCACTGTTATTTACAGTGACCTACATTTATTGATCAGTATTCAAAATTTGTTAAAAACATAAAATAATATCTAATGTATATTTCTCCATTTTCATTTATGCCTGCAGTGCCATAAAATATAGTTTGTAAACAGATTTATTATTATTTTCCTTGTTTCTTGTGAAACTGTGATATGTTTAGAAAGTTAAGGTCAATACTAAAAGCTGGTCATTGTTTTTCAATAGTTCTCAATATTAGCCAGAAATTTTGGCTTTTGTTCTCATGTGTTTATCAGATGTTTTATTTCTGGGATATTCTTTTAAGTGTCAACCTTCAGTCATTTAACCATTTCATTTCTATTTTTTTCCCTAGAAGCTGTTCTAGTGATTGTCTAGAAATTGTCTCTTCTATGTCTAAAATCAAAACAGGAAGTAAAAAATACAAAGGTGATTTATATATATTTAAAAGATGGTGAAATCCATAAGAATCCATTCTATGCTCTAAGAAACTGAAATGTATATTCCCTGTAAACACACATGCACATTTGGAATGCACATTTATCCACTTATTAATTAATATTTGCCTTATTAAAATAATTAAGGAAAATATCAAATACATTAAAAGCATACTACATGAAGTGGGTACATTTTTAACCTAACTTTTCAATTGAGAAACCTGAAGCTCAGTAAAGTTAAATAACCTCATCAAGTTCCCGCAGCCAGTATATTCCAGAAACATGATAGGAATGGTGTCAATCACTTTCTTACACACCAGCAATGAAAAAGTGGAATTTGATATTATAAACACAATACCATTTACATAAGCAGCCCCCAAATAAAACACATAGGTATTAAGCTAACAAAATATGTACAATATCTATATGAGAAAAACTCTGATAAAATAATCAAAGAAAAAGTAAATAAATGGAGAGATACTTCATGTTCATGAAAAGAAAGAAAAAACAATTTTCAAGGTGTTAGTTCTTCCCACCTTCATCTGTGATTCTATGCAATCCAAACCAAATCTCAGCAAGTTATTTTGTGGTATCAACAAACTAAGTCTAAAGTTTATGTCAGAAGCAAAAGACCCAAAAAAGCTAACACAATATTTAAGGTGAGGAACAAAATTGAAAGACTGACATTATCAGACTTCAAGACTTCCTATAAAGCTTTAGTAATCAAGACAGTGACCTTACACCCTTTACAAAAGTTAGCTAACAATGGACCACTGACCCAGATGTTAATGAAAATATAAAATTCCTAGAAGATAACATAAAAGAAAACCTAGATGACCCTAGATACAGTGATATTGGTTTAGCTACAACCCCAATGGCATAAGCTATGAAGGAAACAGTTGACAGCAGACTATTACCTAAAATATACAAAGAATGCTTAAATCTCAACAGTAAGAAAATAAACAACTTGTTTGAAAAATAGGACAAGGATCTTAACAGATACCTCACCAAAGAAGATATACAGATAGCAAATAAGCATATGAAAAGATTCTCCACAAAATATGTGATCAGGGAAATGCATATTAAAACAACAAGATATCACTACACATCTATTAAAATGACCAAAACCTGAAACATTGACATTATGAAATGCTGATCAGGATGAGGAGCAAGAAGAATGCTCATTTATCGCTGGTGGGAATGCAAACTGGCAACAACACTTTGGAAGACAGTTTGAGGATTTCTTACAAAATTATATATATCCTTGCCATATGATTCAGCAATTGTGCTCTTTGGTATTTACCCAAAGGAGCTGAAAACTTCAAAGGATCTGAAAACTTAGGTACACTTAAAAACTTGCACATGAATATTTATAGCAGCTTTATTCATAATTGACAAAACTCAGAAGTAACCAAGATGTCCTTTAGTAGGTGAGTGAATGAATAAACTTTGGTACATTCAGACAATGGAATATTTTTCAGTGCTAAAAAGAAGTATGCTATGAAGTCACAAGAAAATATGGAGGTACCTTAAATGTGTATTATGAAGTGAAAGAAGCTATTCTAAAAATGCTACATAGTGTATGATGTCAACTATATGATCTTCTGGAAAAGGCTAAACTATGGGGACAGTGAAAAGATCAGTAGTTGCAGGGGACAGGGAGTGGGGAAAAATGAATAGGCAGAGCAAACAGGATTTTTAGGCTAGTGAAACTATTCTGTTTGATACTGTAATAATGGATACATGTTATTATACACTTGTCTAAACCCACAGACTGTACAACGCCAAGAATGAACCATGATATAAACTATGGATTTTGATTGATTATGATGTGTCAGTGTAGGCTCATCAATGTTAACAAGTGTACCATCTTGGTGGGGGGATGTTGATAATAGGGGAGGGGATGCATGTGTGAGGCAGTAGGTATATGAGAAATTATGTGTACTTTCCCCTCAATTTTGCTGTAAAACTAAAACTGCTCTAAAAAAATAAACTTTTAAATTTAAAATAAACTTCCTAGATAGAAGAGGTTGCTCTAGGAATGGTAATACCTGTTAAGATCCATTTAGTATATAAAATAATTAAATTCCTAATGGTAAAGAACTGATCATTAGAGCAGATCTAGGCATTGTGATGGCTTTGGGGGGGGGGGGACAGTGGGATAGCATAAAGATGCTGGATGTCTTTAGAATAAAGAAAAATAGGTATGTTTTCTTCCAGTATCCTACTCCTTTGAAAACTGCAGAAAGTCCATTTTCTTCTTTTAAATGATTAAAAGAAGGGATTTAGAAGCAGATGATTTTATTCAAATTTCAATCTACAAAATTTCTCATATGTCCAAGCAATTTCTGCATTTGACTAAAAGGTACAAGCTACAAAAAAATAAAAACATTTTTCTTAGAAACTCAGGACCATAACAGAAATCTCAGCTGAGATGCTGTTGTACCATATGTTTTGATAAGCAACAAAATTCAAAGCTTTTATATTTTATTAATCTAAGATTTTAACAAGAAATAATCTGAAGAGATTTATGGCATAATAATGGATCCTGTAGGTAGAAAGGGAATATGTATCCCCAGTTTTCAATTATAGAGTGAACATATATGTAAACATCAACTAAGAAAGAATATGAACAAAGCCTTGGACAATTAAAATGCTACCAGTTATAGCACAAAAGGGATAAATACTTTTTCTCCTTTCAATCAATTGCTTTTTAATTAGTAGGAAAACAGAACATTCTATTGGACATCTGTCAGTCATATTTCTGAGTAGGTCTTTAGAATATTTTAATGTTTAATTAAAGGTTTGTTTTCATTTTACCTTTAACACTATTCATTGGTATAAAGACACAG
Organism: Furipterus horrens; assembly: GCF_987537825.1. Lineage (NCBI taxonomy): Eukaryota > Metazoa > Chordata > Mammalia > Chiroptera > Furipteridae > Furipterus > Furipterus horrens. Next base: position 56,290,995 of record NW_028327175.1, on the reverse strand, counting down.
AATGAAGACTAAACACATTAATCGACAGGCAGGAAAACTGAACACATAGTTGAGCCTACATGTGGCATAAAATAATTTTAAAAAACAACAAGCTTTGGAATGTATCCATAAGTAAAACAAATGCAAAATGTAATCTTTCAGCAACAAACTCGGGTTTACCAAACTCTTAGCAAATGCAATAAATAAGCATAAAAACATTAAACACATGAATAATCCAGGGATTATTCACTTCACAAAATGAGTTTATATTTTGAGAGTATTTTTTTAAAAAATTTTTACTTATTTAGTTTTAGAGAGAGGGTAAGGGAGGGAAAAAGAGAGGGAGAGAAACATCAATGTGTGGTTGCCTCTCACTCGCGCCCCCAACTGGGGACCTGGCCTGCAGCCTAGTCATGTGCCCTGACTGGGAATCAAATCGGCGAAACTTTGGTTCACAGGCCGGCACTCAGTCCACTGAACCACACCAGCCAGGGCTACGACAGTATTTTAAAAAGAAGCCTTCATTTATATATATTAAATATATGACTCAATTTACAACCATTTTATTTATTACTACCTTTATGAGGTGTTATTAGTTACTCATTATGAGATGTTCTTGTGTGGAACCAGGAGTCACACTTAAAAAATTTTTTGAATGACACTCAGAAATATTTGAATATTACATGTATCTATTTCTTGATTTTCAGTGGGGGTGATGATACAAAAGAAAAGAAAAGAAAAGAAAGAAACCTGCCAAAAATACCATTTTTCCAAATGTGCCACATAAATCATTAACATAAGCTTCTTCCATGATGAAAGATTAAGTCAATTTTATAAGAGAGTAAGTCACACTGCCAGGCCCTTCTCACTACCATTCTGTTATATTTAAAATTCCTTTTCTGTACTTTTTGCTAACCCTGTTCCTCATTTTTTTTTTTTTTTTTGGTCTCCATCATTCCTGTGTCTTTGTCTTCTACTTTATTTCTTCCTTCTGTTTCATGCCTTGCTGACTGTCCCTTATGTCTACTGTGGTACCATGATACCCAGTGACATTTTCAATATTGTTTGGTTCTCGTTAGTAATATTATTATATTTGGGTATTAGTAAATTAGCATATTTGAGTATAATAAGTATATTAGACTGTAGCAATATGGTCCACAGAACTGCTAGACTATACACCTTAGTGGGCACATGAAAAGGCACACTACTGGGAGCGCTTTATCTAGGAACCGAACATTTATATCCATATTTTAAGTTCCCTGATTTTATTTGCCCTCTGAAAACTTCTCAGAGCATGACTTTATTTTGAGAGGATCAATTTAAACACCAATTTCCCACTCTGAAAAATAAACACTTCCAATATTTCTTAGCAAAACAGGTGAATAATTACTGAAAAATCAGATAATGTAGATAAAGCAGTTCATGTGACTTCTAGTTATATTTATCTACAACATACCTGAGAGTTTGGCTTGGGAAATACACAAATAAAAACACCGTGAAGAAATACTTAAAGGAGAACAGGATTGCCAAGTGGAGGAAAAATGCAATGTTCTGGAGTAAATGGGTCTTAAAATAGTGCTAACATTTTTTTTTCTCCTCAGAATAAGCTAGGTCCCTACTTAGTACACATAGCCATTGCTAATATTTTCCTTGTCTGCTGTGTTACTATCCATGTCATTTAAGTCAAAGAATTAGGCATGTATGAACAAGTATAAAGGCCATCTCCAAAACTGTGAGTGGGAACAGTAAAATAATATGACTGTCATAGCTTTGCAGATTCAGATTTCCAGAAGAGAGTAGTGCCTGCCACTTGTGATACCACCATGAGAATAATGTCACATTTTTATTGAGTTTATTAGGGTTACATTGGTTAATTAAATAAGTTTCAAGTGTACAATTTCATAACACATCACCTGTATATTGTATCGTGTATTCACTGCCCATGTTGTAGTCTCCTTCCATCAGCATTTATCTCCCTTTTTACCCTTTTCTACCTGCCCCCACCCCTCTTTCCCTCTGGCAATTACAATACTGATGTCAGAGCCTATGAAGTTTTTTTAAAAATTAAGTTTATTGGGGTGACATTGGCTAACAAAGTCATATAGGTTTCAAGTGTAAATTATTATGATACATGATCTGTACATTGCTTTTGTTTTTTGTTTTTTTTGCTTAATCCTTTCACCTATTTCACCCAGCCTCGCAACTCCCCACCCCCCGCCCCAGAGCTGTTAGTCTGTTCTATGTATCTATGAGTCTGTTTCATTTTTAGTTTTTTTTATTTTGTTTATTAGATTATACATATAATTGAAATCATATGGTATTTGTCTTTCTCTTACTGGTTTATTTCCTTTAGCATAATATCCTCTAGGTCCATTGATGTTGTTGCAAAGGTAAGATTTCCTTCTTTTTAATGGCCAAGTAGTATTCTATTGTGTACATGTGCCATAGCTTTTTTTTCATCTACTCATCTACTGATGGACACTTGAGCTAGGTTCATATTTTGGCTATTGTAAATAACACTGCAGTGAACATAGGAGCACACATATTTTTTTCAAGTCAATGTTTTAGGTTTCTTTGGATATATTCCCAGAAATGGAATTGCTATGTCATAAGGCAGTTCCATTTTTAATTTTCTGAGGAAACTCTATACTGTTTCCCACAGTGGCTGTACCAGTCTGCATTCCCACCAACAGGGCATGGATGTTCCCTTTTCTCTACATACTTGCAAACACTTGTTGTTTGGTGATTTATTGCTTTTTTAAAAAATTTAATCTTTATTGTATTTCTTTACATTACCTTTTAGTCCTCTTACACCCTATTCTCCCCAGCAATCACCACACTGTCACAAGATGATTTATTGTTGATAGTTATTCTGACAGGTGTGAGGTGATATCTCATTGCGGTTTTTATTTGCATCTCTCTAACAGTTGGTGATGTTGAGCATCTTTTCATAGGTCTGTTGGCCATCTGTATGTCCTCTTTGCAAAACTGTCTATTCAGGACCTTTAACCATTTTTTAACTGGGTTGTTGTTTTTGGTGTTGGACATCATATTTTTAATATTGAGGCATTCTCTCAAAGACTTTGAAAGTATAGCTAATGTCACAATCTCCTAACCACTAGATGAGTCAGGTGTTTGAATAGCTATTTAACTAACTTCTTTCATGTTTTCTTGAATTAGATTTTTTAAAAGTTGACATAGAATATTAATAATTAGTTATATCCATTATTTATAAATCAATAGAACCAAACATGGGAGTAAAATAGTAATTTTAAAATATCTGATTGAGGATATTTTAAAAGTATTGTATAACTATTATTTTATTTTGCTTTAACAAATTTCTTAAATAAATCAATGTTTTTGACTCTTTTTGTGGCTTACTTGAGTGTCAATTGTCTCCAATCCCAGAGTGTGTTTCTTGTTCACTTTGATTTCTTTTCTACTTGGTTAAGGTTACTCTATCTTAACTGAGTTAAAAATGTCTGTTTATATAAAAAGACTGTAGATAACCTTACACAGTTCATACTCTGCCTAGTATTGCTGTAGATTTCTTTTATGTTTTCTATTCATTTACTAATCCAGAACATTGGGGATATTGACTATGTACTTATGGATTTGCTTATATATAACTATATATATTTTAATCCTCCCCCAAGGATATGTTTTTATTGATTTTAGAAAGATGAGAAGGCAAAGAGAAAGAGAGACAAACATTCAGGTGAGAGAGAAACATTGATTGGCTGCCTTCCATACACAATCAAACCCACAATCTAGGTATGTGCCCTAATCCGAGATCGAACCTGCAAACTTTTGGTGCATAGGACAATGCTCTAACCGCCAGGCCAAGTTTGATTTGCTTATATTTTGAGACAATATTAATTTCCAGGTGACTTCCAAGTCTAATCATAACACCCTCTTGTGTCTTAGCAAAGGAGCTACATTCTCAATTCAACTCTAAAGTTGTTTTTGCTTACAGAGCCCTAAAGAAGGAAATTCAGTCCAATTACTTCTACTTACTCAGGGGTAATCTCACAGTTTAAGTCAGCAATTTTCAACTTTTTTCATCTTGTGACACACATAAACTACTAAAATTCTGTGGCACACCAAAATATATATTTTTTACCATCTGACAAAAAATGGATATAATTTTGATTCATTCACACTGGACAGCTATTGTTGTTTTTTTTGTTTGTTTGTTTGTTTGTTTTTTTAATTTGACAAGCTAAGGAAAAAGACGTCAGTGCCCCTGACTAAAACAGTCATGTATTGCATGTTTTAAAAATTCTGTGGCACACCAGTTGAAAATTGCTGGTTTAAGTGATCAAAGTCACACAGCTTTTTAGAAACTCTCAGGCTTCTAATTCCAGTTCAGTGTCTTGCCCCTTCTGTAACTCATTTACTCAAATATATGTGATACTCACTGCACATACAGTATATATGCTACTGGAGGAGTTTTCAAACAAAATCAAATTCACACCAATTGTTTTCTGGTATCATAAATAGCAACAGCAACTGAGCTTATACACGAAGAAGCACATCACGACATTCTCTCATAACCATTTTGTTTTTGGAAAAGGGAAAGATTCCATTAGATGACTCTATTGCTCCTTCTAGTTTTAATATTCTCTGAATCCATGAATCATCCTACTATAAATAGGTGTGCAGTAAAAGGTAAGAGGGATGCCTTTGTAAATTGAAAATATTGTTATAAATTCCTTTAATGCATATTCATTGCTGAAAAAATAGAATAAAAAATAACCATCACAGCTGAAATGAGTATTTATTCTCCTTTAATCTTTCCATATCTCATGCTGTCCTGCCCCCACTATTTTCCCACCTCATTCCCCATCAATTCACATAATGTGCTGTCTATAAATGGTGTGTGGTGGAATAAAAAAATCACAGCTTTGGCATAAGATAGAAACAGTATTTGAATCTAGGCTTTGTGACTTTGAACTATATACTTAATCTTCTTTGAGTTTCTTCCTTTAACGGAGGGTTACTAATATTAACCTATCGCAGTACTTGTGACAATCAGTGATTATAAATGGAATATGCTCAGGACAGTTTTGTGATGATAATCATGGTAATTATAAAACTCTTACTATCAATACAAAACAAATATTTAGCAAACTTGATGGGTAAAGGAAGTGGGAAGAGGAGGCAAAGAGCCAAAATTTGTCCCTTAGACATTATATTATAAACTCACTTTTCTCTTTGCTCTTGTAATACTCTGCTTTGCCAAAGTGCAAGGGACAAATATAATTCACTGCTATTTAAAAATTTATTTAAAGCACAGTTCTACTTTCCCTTCATGGACCCTCATATTACTGCTTACAAGTCTCATTACGATGACATCTGCATGAATAATTGAAATTATCTTAAGGCATTCTTTTTATCTTGCTCTATGTTGCTTATAGCTTATATTATGAATGAGTGCTCACTGGTTTCAGGTGAAAGTATGATGGGACAAAATGTTGGATTTAGTTAATAATGCGTAATTATGGTTAGTTAAAATGAAGGCCTAATATTGAGATGTATCAAATAGGGAGAAGAAAAAAATTGAATTGGAAATAAATTATGAAAAAAAAAAAGTGAATCTAAGACAATGAGCAATTTGCCTGATATTTCTGAATTGAAAGTAGGTGGAATGAAGGAAAAAGAAATTAAAATGGCAAAATATTTGGGGATAAATATGTCTTTTAGAAAAAATATATTAATTTGTCTTTCATGACGCCTGTTTCCTAAGATGAAGGTGACAGCCCTGAATGCATTTTTTAAAAACTGGCAATAAAAGTAATTTACATTCATAGCAAAAATTTCAGAATATTTGGAGGGAAGGGGAGAAAAATAAAGATTGCCCCCAAGTTAATCACTGTTAACTTATGGTATCTTTTCATCTGTCCTTTTTTCTATGTGTAATGTATATTTGATCTTATTTCATACAAATTTGGATGTTAGTAGATAAGCAGTTTAAAAACTTATTACTATGGAATTTTTTGACATATAAAAATATAGAAAAACTCTATAATAAAATTTCATGTGTAGTCAACAGTGGTCAAGATATAGCCATCCTGTCTTAGCTATACTTTATCCCATATCTTTAGCTTTGAATTATTTTAAAGCAAATCCAGATGATTTGTAATTTTCATCTATAAATGCTTCAATATTTACCTCTAAAAGATAAGAACTCTTTCACAAAACAACCCAGAACATCAACAAAATATCAATATCAATCATTAACAATTAACAAAAATTTCCTCTTATCATCAGAGAAACACTGTTTTTTTCTTTTTCTTCAAATTTAGCTTCTCTGTGATAATATCATGGTCATTTAAAAAATAAATATATATTTATTTATTTAGAGAGAGGGGAAAAGAGGGAGAAAGAGAGAGAGGGAAACATCGATCTATTGCCCCTTGAACACACCCTGTCCTGGGTCCCACAGCAACCAAGGCAGGTGTTCTGCTAAAAAAAATCAATCCAGTGACCTTTCACTTTACAAGATGATGCCCAACCAACTGAGCCACACTGGTCGGGGCTCATGGGCATCTTTAATTTGCAGTATAAGAGTCTGTTATACAGAAAAGCTGACATAATTTCTACTACATTTCATCCCATATTGGATTTTATCATTCTCGTAATCATTGTCAGTTTGTTAGATTAAAAACAAACATTTTTCATACCTTTGTCCACTTATACTTCTGTAAATTGATTATTTATGCCCTTTACTTAGTTACAAGTAAAGTGTTTGTGTTTTCTTATTGATTTGTAAGGCTTCTTCTTAAAGATGTGTATATTCTCAAGTTGTTCACACTCTGGTTAGTATGATATTACAATAATTTTATCTTACGTTTTCTATTCATTTACTAAGCTAGAGCACTGGAGAGAAACAGTATACCTCTGTAGATTTATTTATATTGTGGGAAAAGCTCTTTCCCAGGTGACTTCCAAGCCTAATCAGAAGGCCCTTTTCTTTGTTCCATACTAAATATCAACTTTTTGTCATGTATACTGCAATATTTTTCTCCTTGTCATGTATTCTTCACCTTTTCTTACAGTCTTTATCTGTACTAAAATTTCACTATCCAAGATGAATATGAATAGTACTAATTTTCTTCTTATATTTTTATCATTGTATTTTTTTAAATTTTATTTATTTATTTTAAGTCATTTATAATTCCAGTTGACATACATTATTATATTAGTTTCAAGTGTACACATCAGTGATTAGACATTACCTAACTTGATTAGTGATTATCCTGATAAATCGTGCACCCGTCTGACACCATGCATAATTATTAGAATATTATTGATTATATTCCCTGTGCTGTACTTTATACCCCTGTGACAATTCTGTAAGTATCAATTTTTAATTCTTAATCTCTTCACCTTTTTCAACCACCCAACTACCCCCTCCCATCTGGCAACTGTTAAAAAATGTTCTTTGTATCTATGAGTCTGTTTTTGTTCTGCTAGTTTATTTATTTTCCTTTTTAGATTCAGTTGTAGATAAATATGTAATTATTACCATTTTATCGTCATATTTTTAATCTTTTGTTCCTTCTTTTACTTTTTAAAGAAGATCCTTTAATATTTCATATAATAGTAGTTTGGTGATGATGAACTCTTTTAGCATTTTATTGTCTTGTCTGGGAAGTTCTTTATCAGTTTTTTTATTCTAAATGACAACCTTGCTGGGTAGAATAATCTTGGTAGTAGGTCCTTGCTTTTCATCATTTTAAATATTTCTTGCCAATCCCTTCTGACCTGCATACGTTCTGTTGAGAATTTAACTGACAGACTTATGGAAGCTCCCTTGTAGGTAACTAACTGCTTTTCCCTTTTCCTGCTTTTAAGATTCTGTCTGTCTTTAAATTTTTGCATTTTAATTATGATGTGTCTTGGTATGGGCCTCTTTGGTTTCATCTTATTCATCTTATGATCAGTAAATATTTGTTGAATTCTCTTGGAGAAGAATTCCATTATTTCCAGGCTCATTTATACTCAAATCCAACTGCGAAGAGAAGATAAGGCTCATCTACTAAGCATTCATTGTTGTGAATGAGTGATGTTTTTTTTCTCCTGCTAAGGTTTTCTTTCAGTGTTACCATCTCAGATAACTGTCTTTTTCTCCTACAGAGCCACTCTCTACCCTTCTTCACCATGTCCCCCTCCCCTCAAAAGCCAACCTGTTTGCATTACATAAATGATCTCCAGCTATCCAGTCTTCTTGCTATGAGGTTTTCTCAGATTGGCTAGAGTCCTCTACAGAAAGTCTTTAGTCCTTTCAAGGTAACCTGCTGTGATATACTCTTCTCCCATTTGGCTTCCAACGACTTCTCCTTTCCTTCAAACCTCAAGTCTATGTCAGTGGCCAACTGGCAACTAATAGCCCTGAATTCTTAATAATCTTTCCTGTTCCAATACATACTCTATCCCCTCCTTTTTGAATAACCTCTTTGCAAATAAAACCTCTTCACATTATACTTTTAAATGTGCTATTTGTTTGCTATTAACATATCATCATCATCATCATCATCATTACTTTTCCCTCAAGAGTTGTGCATGTTGAGGTAGGCAGGGCAGATAGGTAGGACTGAAAGTGTGGTTGTGTACATGCAGAAAAGTTTTATGTTTGAAAATATCCAATAGTTGAAAAGTAGTTCCAAAAACTAAAGTGATAGTTTGACAGAAAAATTAGTGAAAATAAGAAGGGTGAAATTTGCATACCCTATAAAAAGTAAATGTGTTCAGAAAATGATCACTGAAGAGCCACAGTGAGTCATGGCATTTATTCTTTTACTCGTTTTACTGCAACATTAACTATTTCTTCTGGGACTTTCAATGGATTTGTGTTTCTTGACAAGGTGCCAAGAAATCCTATTTGCTATTACTATTCAAAAGTGATGTTATCTATTGTAAATAGAGAATCCTATTCTGCATATATTAGTTGAGCTACAAAAAAACCCTGTTAAACTTCTTAGGAACATAGCCTTGGACTTTCAGGAGTAAGTAATAAGGACTCCAAAATGATATAATTCACTGATTTTTTAATTTTTCTTCATTTTTATGATGCATTTAGTGTTTACTTTAATTGCAAACATAAACTCTAAACCTTAAGGATAAAATAAAATAAATTATGCAATGTTACTTTTGGTCATTTGCCTCAGTATTCTGGTAGATCATTCACCTAGTGCTTGCTGCTACATTATCCTTACATTTTAGGTAAATATGTAGATAAAAATATCCTATATATTTTATTTATTTTATTTCTTATTCTATTCAATAAGCTTTTATGAGAACTAATTAAATAATAGGTTTATGATAATTGAGTGCTGAGGAAGATAAGTAAATAAGATACATTTTTCTCAATGTACTTAAATGAAGATGGATGGACTGTGAAAATAAATTTTATTAAAAGTAAAGTCTCTTGCCAGTTATGTTACAAAGATATTGGAAGAACTACTTTACCTTTATTGCATGCTTTTTATATTTATTCATTAATTTATCTGTCTAAACTTCTTGGTTATTTATTTTTAATCTGTTATTTTGCTAATTTATTTTTTATTTTTATTAAATTTACTGGGATGACATTGGATCATATTAAATTTCTTGGTGTATCATAAGATCATAAAGATTTTAAGTGTACATTTCTATGATACATGATCTGTATAATGTATTATGTGCCCACCATTCACCGAACTATTTAAAGTGACTGTAATGGAGCAATTTCGAGGGCATTACAGAGATTGAAAACAAAGCTGTCCATGGTTATTGGTGTTTTTTGGTGGTGAGAGATACATATATATATGAATTAACCTCTCTTACATTCCAAGGCTTCTCTCTCAGTATTAATATTTTTATAATGTTATCCTAGTTGTGAAATTCATCTCTAGTGTAGCAAGTTCAGACACAATAAATTCAGGTTTGACTTTTCTTTTGGTGTAAGGAAAAGATGTATCCTAGAGAGAGCCCTTACGAATGTGCAGCCAAGGAAGGCATGTGTACAAGCTGTTAAAATAACTGCAATAAATACTTGATGTAACTCACCTTAACATCTTGATATTAAGTAACTTTTCTGCATGTTGAATCTATCTTATTGAAGCAATAGTACTATTTCATCATTCCTCACTGAATAAACTGTAGTACAGAGGTGTGGTGTGCCAGGGAACTAGGAACTCATGTTTTAAGTCACTATTTAATTCATGACTTTGCTCTTACTCTTGTCTCCTTGCATTTCCGCGGGGTACTCCATTTCATTAATAATAGAAAAGTCTTGAGACTTAACACACTTGATTTTTATGCACTTAAGTTCTTTTGGCTGGCAATTGCCAATATTCCTCCCCATCTGTTTCTATTTATGATGATACCATTATGCTTTGAATAGATATATATTTTTAGGAAGCAATAAGAGGGCATTTTTATAAATTCTATATTAGTAGGAATATTTAGTTTTTATGCAGCTTTTGAAGACCAAATACTAAATTTGAAATAACATTTTTTTTAGTAGTGCACTCAGATTCTTAATTTTGCTTCTTGATAGAAGAATGTTGGCCTCTTGGAGAATTATGTCCTCATGTCCTGTTGCTTATAGTTCTGATAAGGCCCTGCAGATGTCCAGTCCTAATCTGGCATTGGTTCTTATGTTTTACAAATGAATAAGTAAGTAAATATTCATTAAACAGCACTCTAGACTGCAATTGTGAATGAATGCAAGAAAGTAATACTGATTCTCAAGAGGAAATGTTTTAAGATCTCATAGATTTAAAATTCAAATCAACAGTTGTTTCTCCATTGTATTAGAAGCAAAAGTATCTCCATGACACAGATAACAGTATAGTAGTTTCCGGAGGGAAGGCAGTCAGAGTAGTAAAGGGAAAAGGGGGCCAAATATATGGTGACAGAAGATGATGTGACTTTGGGTGCTGAGCACACAATACAATACACAGGTCATGTATCATAGAAATATACACTTGAAACTTACAAAATCTTATTGACCCCAATAAGTTTAATAAAATAAATAAAGAAATAAACAAACCAAAATATATATCTCCATTTGTCCCTTCACTTAACACAGTCCTATTTTAGACATGTTGAGAGCTTAGATTACTTAGAGAATGATTTAAAAGCACATTGAAATGATAAAAAGTTAGATTAATTACTCTACTGAAATTAAATTTTCTTAAATTATTTTATATGCTACCAAATCATTCTCTTAAAGTGCTTAAGATGCTATTGAAAATACAATATCATACAAGAAAGCTACAGAAAAGTGCAATGGCTTGAGTGCTGAATGAATGCCTTCACTCTTAAAGACTTCATAGAAGGGGACACTCTTCCCTTGTCATACATCATGCTGAAACTGGTCTTTACTCCTGTAAGAACTCAAGCGAAGTAAAAGGACCTCCCTCACCTACACAAAAATCAGTCTAGTTAGGTTTCCTATTTTATAAATCTTAGAAGTGAATAAGTAAAATGTCAAGCATTTGGTTTAGAAGCAGTTTTTAAATTTATGTGTTTTTAAATAATATTAAATATTATCAATTAAAACTTCATTTAAAAGCACCAGACAAAGCTTCTTTTTTAGGACAGGAAGAAAAAGCTTGCTCAATCTGGTTCTTAAATTAACTTGGCTACAGAGACCAAACTGCTCTAAGCTGTTATAAATAATTAAACAAAAAATGATATTCTGCATTTTTTGAAAGTATACATTTTTTTCAAAAATTAATGCTTTAATTTCAGGAGAGTAGTCTTTAAAGGGAGAAGCCAAATGCGTCTTTAAAAAGCCAAAAATATGATTTCCTCTTTCTCATTAATATGTTTGCGGGATTGATAAAAGCATCTTATTTTAGATAACTTCTTACTAATGGCCTCCACAAAACTCCCAGCTGTCTACATTCTTTCCATACATCCATATCAGTGGTTATTTGCCATACAAGTTAGTTATTGTTTCCAAAGATATATTTTTTAAGTTAAAAATATATTTATATTTGAGAATTTACATTTTGGATTATGCTCTTAACATTTTTTAGAAGGTTGCATTAAAAGTCATTTATATATTGGAAAAAAATATTATTTAGTGATAAACTGAGTTATTGTTGCTATCCAACGTTCCAGATTTTACCAGCTAGTAACCATAAAATTAGATCATGCTTTCTTTTATTTCCCCATTTATTACAGCTCGAGCCTCTACTATTCTAAGCACTGGAAATAGGTCTACTTTTCTTCTGAGAGTTTTCCTGGGTCCTGCCTCACTTCTAATCAGGAGCAGGTGGCCTCCTCTTGCACTGCTGTCTTTGCTGTTGGCCCTGCTCATGAGACCACTAAACATATGGGCTCCCCAAATGCTCACTACCACTGCTGCCTCTCTAATTTTGTGCAAGCCTGACCCCTTGCTCTTCTCCTTCTGTAAAATGAGAAAGAGCCCTCCTTACTTCCCACAACACAACTGAGACCAGGTTAAAACGTTAACAAGACTTCGGAACAAAAGTACAGCAAAGACAGTAAGTTGCCATTGCTATAAAACAGAACCTCAGATCTGTTATTGGTCCAGCTTCAGGCTGACTGACATCTTGTCGAGAATATCCCAGCATATCCATTTTTCAGAACTCGGTCCAAATTCCTAGGCCCAAATTAAGATGCCATTCACCTCAATCTAAGGCTCTAAATCCTCATTTCTTGACTCATATTGGATCTCATCTAGGATGATTAACAAAGAGAAGATAAACTTTCTTCAAGGAAAACCCCACACCTAGCCATGAAGCTGTGATTTTGCCTCAGGAACCCTTGGGAAACCCTATAACACTATACCTGCCAGAGTTTTATTTTTTTTCTGCCTTAAGTAATGCCTCATCTGAGTGCAATCACTGGAGAGAATGTGTGTGCTGGCCTTAGCCAGTCCAGTTTGTTTTTAGCAGTATAAAGTGGGGGGAGAATTGTGCCTCTAAGACCTTCTTACCATCCTTTTTATCCTTGTTTTACATTTTAAATACTCAGAGAATGAGACAAACAATTCTACAAATATGCAGTCATTCATACTAATAGTATCATTCAAATCCAGTTTGTGAAAAAAAATTTTTTTCAAAAAACACATTTGTGAAAGCTCATCTAAAAAATTTTCTAATTTACATTATTAAACCTTAAATTTCTGTTTTAAAGTATTTGTTGGAGTTTTTTCATTGAGTTCAGGATTTTCTTCCAAACAATGAGTTGGTACTCTTGTTTTTTCATAGGAACAAAGTAACTGCTTCCTCAAGGACCTTCTTATCACTTTGAAAGTAGCACTTCAGGGATCTTGTAGGGATTGTCAACAGTAGGGAAAGCAGTGTGAAGAGGAGGCCACCAAGATTTTTATTTTTTTATTTTTTGAGATTTTTATTTATTTTATTGTCTTTTGAGGCCACCACATTTTAAAAAATCACAAGTTTTAGAATCTGGAGTACCCTATAGGAAACCACCCTAAAATTCAATGGCCACGTTACAACAATGATATTTTATTCTCTTGATTCTCATTTGGGTAAGTAAGGCTAGATTCTAGAGTCTGGGCCCTGAGCTGCGGGCTCCCTGTTGTGTTCAGGTCTGCTACATGTGTCTCATTCTGGGGCCTAGGCTGGATTTCAGTGTCCACTGGGACATCTTGTTCTTATGGGAGATCCCCAGAGCACAAAAGGCTACCTCAGGTGCACAAGGACATTTCAAGCTCATGCTTGTCCATGCCCACTAACATCCTTTCAGTCAAAGAAAGACATGACCAAGTCCAACGTCAAGGGGAAGTTCACAAAGCTGTGGAAAGGGTGAAATATACACTTGTATTACAGAGAAGCAGAAAATTGTGTCCAATATTTCAATCTTTTTCTGGATCATTATAGAGTCTGCCTAATTTTCAAACAACTACCTTTTGTGTCCAGCTTTGTTCCAAACACTCATCATTTATTACTGATTTGGTCACTCTCCTGTTTAAATCAATACTTCCAATAGAGGAAAAATTGAAACTTTTTAGTAATACCAATGAGTTCATCCTGATTATTTTTACAGCATGTTTTATTTTTATTATTTTCTCTTTCTCTCCCCTTGCTGTCTAAAGCTGTGCTTCCACCTACCTGTTACCTCTCTAAGCATCTAACTTCTTTAAGGTTCATGGCTTTGTGCATGCAATTTCATCTTACAGAAATTTATTTATCCAGCAAAATTTATTAAATGCTCATGATATACCAGTCACCCAGCAATATTAGGTATATATTGGAGAACAAAACAGATTTTGTCCCTTCTCACTGAGAGCTGATCGAAGAGTGAGGGGATGCAGCTTCCCACCCTTCTTGGCCATAGTGACCACACAGTCATCTTTCAGGGTGCAGTTTTCATCGCTTTTGCCTTTCTCTGCTTTCCCGACAGAGTTAATTTTTTCTTTTGTAACATTCTCATACCACTGTTCATTGGTGTGTCTAAATACTATATTGAGATATAATTAATGCTTTTTCCTTTCCGTATTTTTCCCTTTTCCCTCCCTGCTATTCTTTGCCCAGGGCAGTTTTGGAAAAAGCAACCTCCTCTCCCTCTTCCCCTGCAAAAAAAAACCAAATAACCAAAAACAAACAAACAAACAAACAAACCCCACATTGAGGACATTTTAATAGATGACTGTAGGAAAAATATCAAGATAAAATAGCATACAACTGGAGGTGGAGAGGCTAGGGGAAAGTGGTGGGGAACATAGCACCTCTCTCCCTCGTGGAAAAGATTTCCCTGGCCTGGGAAGGGAGAAAGAGAGAGACTTGTAGGTCCTAGGAGCAGAAAGGGCATAGTACTCCTGGAAATGAGCATGATGGTGTCAGTAATAATAAACAATAGCAACAACAATAGCAATGATAATAATAACAGTTATTACTGAACACATACTATGTACCAGGTATTCTGCTAAGCACTTTATATCAAATTACCTCTTTTTGCTCTCCCAACTCTGTGAGGTAGATAACATATACAGTTCTAACTTTGCAGATGAAAAGCTGAAGTTTGGGAAACTGAAAAAATTTTGCCTGAGATCACACAGATATGGCATGCCCAGGATGCAAGTCCAAGTGATGCCAAAGCCAGCTTTCTTAAACAATTCACAACTCTGCCTCTCTACAGCTAAGCCCCCAAGACCAGCTGCCTACAGAACTCAGGCAGGGAATGGCATCTGCAGCCCTGTAAAAGCCAGTTTGTCCTACAGGACACAGAGGTGGTTGAAGTCCTCTGAGCCCGAGGAGTCCTGCAGACAGGGCAAGCAATGAACAATTTATCTGGAAGGCAAGTCCTTCACCCTCCTTTCCCTCCAAGTTCCAAACACAAGGTAAGAGGATCTGGGAGAAAGAACTAAGAATTACCAAGGTAGGATTTTTTGCTGGCCTGGAAGATGGTGGTTTGGTATAAAAAAAAATCAAGAGGAATTATTTTCTAGCCAGTATGCCGTACACCTGAAACTAATACAAAATGATACTGAATACAAGCTGTAATTAAAAAATGATAAAAACAAAAAATAAGTATAGCTATAAAAAACAATAATTATGGACTATAATAAAATATATCTTGTTTATGTAAATTTGTAGGGTGAAATTTATATCCATTACATATATTATCTCTATTCTCCCGCTTATCAGTTTGCATTATAATTAGAGCCTTTCTTATAGATTGTGAACAACTGCCAGTTAGGATTCTGTTACTTGACTTTGTTACCTGTAGCATGCTAGGCCTATACTAATAGATTATCGAAATACTCTTAACAAAATTTTTCTGTTACTCTATTTTTCTCCTATAAATTCTGTTCACTTAAAATGTTGGAAGTCTTTGTTGTAACTACAAAGTCAATTAACACAAATAATTTATATTTCATATGTTCTTGTTCTTAAAAGTGTATTTCTTTTTTTTTTAACCCTTTTATTCTTATTTCTTATTCTAGGATAACGTTTTGAGAATAAATCTGAAAATGTAACATGAAAACATTTTAGACAAAATTTTCATTACCTACACTATGTAATTTTTAAGGGTAAAGGGTAGTTAGACACTGTAACAACAATAGCTGCAGAATTTATCAAGAAAACAATGTAGATGAATAGGAAGAGGAAATACATTCTCTGTAGAGGAATGATGCCAAAGAGAACTGCAGCAAATGACTCAGCAGATCTTAACGACTGTCAAGGGCCAGAAAGCCAAGCAATGTCACCTAAGACGAAAGTTGGCCAAGGAATCAAGACTAGTGTTGAAGCAACGTAAGTAAACCAGAGCTATTTATTATCAGTCTCTTGATGATACCTACCCAACTAGAGTGCTGCCCTTCTTACTCACATCCTTCCTATTTCTCCACTTCTTTGTGGTTCTTGAGCTTGAGTACCATGAGCTCACCAATTCTCTAGTCCCACTAACCTCAAGTAGAATTGGTTTTTTTTTAGATGGGAAAACTATTCATATTTATGGCTTTTATTGAATTCATGGTCAAGAATTATGTCAGTAACATCAAAGTACATGCATAAACTTACAAGTGTAAACTAAGACTTTAAGACATTTGGGGAAAAACACAGGTTCTTATGCTCATCCCTTCATTCACGTGCAGACTACCCAGTCACCATCTAATGTTTACTACATGTTGGGTACTGCTCTAGGTTCACTGGGAAGACAGACATGTGAATAAATTCTATGTGTAAAATAATGGGCATCCTAAAGATCCATGAGAGCACAGAAGGAGAACAAAATACAGAAAATGAAGGAGCACTCCTAGAGAAGAGGGCTTTTGAGCTAGATGTTGGAAAGATGATATAAACTCATCAATTGAATCAGCGGAGTGGGGAGAGTGGGGGGGGGGGGGCAGCCAGAGAAAAAGAACAGCATTTTCAAAGACCCAGAATCATGAAAGAGCCCAGTATATTTCTGGATTGGAAAAGAATTCCATGTGGATGATGTCAGCATGGGGTATGAGAAGAGGAGAGTAGGAGACAACATAGAGGAAGAAAGCAAGGCTGTGACTGACTTTGTAAGCATACTTAATTTAGAGATTGTTACAGATTTGACTGTTAGAGCTGCTTTTTGATGGCAGCATGCTATTCTGTTGGCTGGGTAGAGACTGATGTGAATGTGCTATTTCTCTCCAGTGATGGCAAAGTGATGATTGTGCTAGGGTTACAAAAGCTGAACCCAGCAGGAACATAACCAAACAGGGTGCAGAGCTGGCCACAGGTTGTACTACGTAGATCTGCATACAGTGAATACCCATGGCTGGTCTTGACTTAGTGGGGTTTAGTGCGCGTGTGTGTGTAATGATGATATTTATTTCTAAAACTGGTGTAAAGAAAAGTGGGCTTGGGTGAAGTATAAATCTTGGAGCTCACTTAGGTACTAGAAATTCTTACTTATGCCTCTGCTCATGACTACATGGACAGAGTTGCCTTTCAGGTTCCTATGAGACATGAGTAATAGGTATAATATGTGAATGTTTCTCTGACCCACCCCTCCCTTCATAAATGGGGGAGTATTTTAGTTCAAGAGAAAAAGGGAAGCAGAAAGGAACTGGTGTGAGAGATAAAATCCTTGAGAAAAAGTCCTTGTTAGTTTTTCTCATAGATTTAGTCTTTATTTTCTCAAAATTAGTCAGCATGGCAGAATGGTTAAGAGCAATCTTTGAAGGTAGATCATTCTGGGCTCTTATTCTGATTTTATCAATTAACAGCAGTAGGAGCTGTGGCAAGTTGGATAACATCTCATAACCCAATTTCTCATCTGTAAATGGCAAAATAACATCTATGTTGAGACTAGTAAGAGTCAAGTGAGGTAATGTATGGAAAAGTACTTAACACAACGCCTGTCACGTAGTAATCATAAACTAAATTAGTTTTGATCAGAGATTTTCTATGAAGGATCTCTTTGGATTTAAAATACATTGGTCACAGCCTTTATTATTTTTTTTCTTCCAATAAACCTTTATGCCTATTTCCATGTTCAATATATCCTGTTCATTTCATGTCTCAGTCATAAGCCTCTGAGCCTCCTCTCTATTCCAATAATCTCTGTAAGGTACCACTAGGCCCCATTCCCTTTCTGTACAGCAGTTCCTGTCCCTTTTTTGCCTCATTTTGATACTTTGATGTCTGTGATCTGCTTTGGTTCTTCAATAATCATGTCTAAAAAGTATTTTTTTGACCTATGAAGTAGCACATTAACAATTACATACTATGACTCCACATTTTCCATTTGCTCTTAAGAACTTCCTCAGGGTTTTAGAAAATCTGAAATCTCTCCTTTTAAATTGGCTCCTTAGTCATGAATATTGTAAAACTAAAAACTGGAAGTTACTAGACATAGGATAGCAACTAGACTTAAATATCTAATTATTATATAGCGAAATATTATTTGTTACACTAGAACATTTGACATTATAATAACAATGCTTGGAAATATTTGGCTTATTTCTCAGTAAAGATTATTTATATTCAAACTTGGAGTCAGGAATTACATTTCATTCTTCAGGCGTTTCCCAAATTAACCAAGTAAAGACTACCACCTGTCGGAGATACGTTTTGTATAATTATAATTTAGCATATAGAGAATAGGATTTTGAATTAGAAACTCTAGGTTAAAAGATCATGCATTTTCTGGCAACATATTTGATCATCTATTAACTTAGAGTCTCTCAATTCTTCCATCTCAAATGGAATCAACAAATCCTTACTTTCCTTTGTTTATGGGGAAGTATTATAGTAAGGCTGAAAAACTTACAATATGAAAACATTTTGTGCTCCTTGGAGGAAAACTGCTACTTAAATTCAAGCTATTATTATGGAAAATAATAAGAGCACTGAGGCAGGAACATGCATATCCTGACCTATGAGCAGGCAGCTTTGAGGATTCCTGTTAACTTTATTGTCACAGTCATAAGGCTGACAGGAGGCCTTCAGTTAAACTAAGGAGGTGGAAAGAACCATGTCATTATTTGGGGACAGCAAAGACAATGTCATACATAACCAATTTCTGTTCTTGTTGACATCCTTAAGGGTCTCAGTGTTATTCAAAACAGGAGTGTAGAATCTGAAGCATTACTACCTCAATTAAAAATAGAAAACTTAGTGTAAGATGTGTATGTGGGCAGAATGAATAGTAAGAACTGGCAGGGCCAGTTCCACCCTTCCTTCCTTTGTAATCTGATCTGTAGTATCTTTTCTATTGTTTTCCGGCACAAATCTAAATTCTTTGTATCTAACAGTGTCTTAATATTCTGGACTTTGAGTGCCTTCAAAAGTAGTCATTTCAATTTTAATTTTCTCATAACTCAGGTCAGTAAATATCCCAACTAGTGTAAATATCTTTAGCTTTGTGTTGAAATCTTTGTTTTGCTTTGTAAACCTAATATTATCTTGTAGCAGGTGCAGATTCTGTGTTTTCTGAATTCTTAATGAACATAAATCCCTAGTGGAGATATTTTTCATTCCCTGCATGCCATTGTTCTGATAATACTGCTTATAAAACACAGAGAGATCCTTTGCTAGATGCCATGTTTAAGCATGTATTTCAAGAAAGGCCAGCCAGCATTCATCAGGAAATGGGGAACTGCCTACAGGTTGCTATAGATAAATACATATGTCTTTGAGTAAGTTTGCTAGAGATAAAATTATGTTAGTTGTCGCAATCCTCTGGCTTCTGTTAAGTTCATAGAAAGTGTGTCACACCATGAAATTGTTACATGCCTCTTTCTGTGTTCCTAGAGTCATTTAGTTGTTAAAACATAATTTAAAATGATAATTGCTGGAAATGGGCATGAGCAGGAAAGTGTTCCAGGGCAGCTTTGCAAATAAATGCCGAACATTTATAAACACACTTTAAAATACTTGTTTCCCAGAGTCTACTTAAGAGATAGCTGGGTGAGAGAAAAAATGAAACCAGTACTGTCTGTTGTCTACCATTCACCTAGTCTATATCATAATGTTCCAGAAGCAAGCATCTGTTTCCAAATAACAGATCAGTGTCCTGATTCGTCTCTCTCTCTCTCTCTCTCTCTCTCTCTCTCTCTCAGTGATGGAAAGAATGACAATCACAAGGACGTGAAATATCTGAGGCCAATCATTGCTATGTTAATAAGGTTCTCTTTAGTAGACATTGCAAAGTGCTAGACACAGTGACAAATCCTGTCTTTACAGCTTTCTCTTGAAGGTTTAGAGTCCCATATCCATCCTAAAATAAATATAAACATAATAAGCTCCTACCAATTATTCATAAGAAGCTAGTTGGGACTGTCAGACACAGTCTGTGATCTCTGGATGTAGATAGATGCTTTTGACCTCTATCTCCATTCTGATCTTGCTCCAGAGCTATCATCTCACATTTCTAACTGCTGCTAGACATTTTCTTGTGAATGCCTCTTTGCTACCTAAAACGCTACTTGGCTAAAACTAAAGTTAAACCTGGTTTGTGTATTTCTTCTTTACTTCACTTAGTTAATTGAAAAACTCTGTCAATGTTTTTACCCTCCCTCCCTCTTTCTCTCCTTTCCTCTCCCCATCTTCCTTGCTTTTATGCATTTGTGCTGTTATCCAAGCAGGATATATTGTGTCCTCCTTGCAGATTTCTGGATACACGGACATAAATGAGGCACCCACATGATCATTTGTCTTCCTTTACTGATTGAACTAGTTAAGGCTCTCCTATTTAAATCTTTGTTTTCAGTCTCTGTTATCTTTTTTTCATCCTCTTCCCATCAACCTCCTATACATCCTACATATTGTTACCAAATTAGTTGTTTGAAAAACTTTCCTTTGAATACATCACCCTTTGGTTAAAAAAAAACAAAAAAAAAACAAAAAAAAAACTTTAATTGGTTTTTATTTTTCCTTAAAAATGGAAGTGGTTTGGGGGGTAGGGGTGGCGAGAAGCATTTCTTTCCTCTTCACCCTCCTCAGGCCACACCCAACACACCTTTCCAGTGGATACCCTCTTACCTTTTTCCTAAGCACTCCATTTCAGCAGCACTGATGTGTTCTCTACCTTCTGCACACGCCATGGATCTTCTTAGTGCTGTGCTTTGCTCACGTTTTTCTTGAAAAACAAAAAACAAAAACCAAACTTTCTCACCATTTTATCAGTACAAATTCGAACTTTTCCTTTAAGATTCGATTCAAAATATAGATCAATCATAAAACTTCCCTTGTTCTTCTAGGCTAGAGATTGACTTCTATTTTTTTTTCTGGGAAGAGCCAGATAGTAACTATTTCAGCTTTTGGGGGCCGTATAGTCTCTGTAGCAACCTTTCAACTCTGCTGTTGAATCATGCAATCAGATATAGAAAAATTGCTGACAAAGAGTGCTGCTGTGTTCCAAAAGAACTTTTTGGATATTGAAATGTTACTTTCAAACAATTTTCAAATTCCATGATGTGTGAGGCTTTTGAATTTTGTTCAAGCATTTAAAAATATAAAAATCAGTCTTAACGCATGAGCCGTCATAATAAAACAGATAGCAGGTGTGCATGGTACTTTATATACTGACCTGCACTGAATTTTAAGAGTGCGTTTGTTTACTAAGACCAGAATCCACAGAGGCAGGGTTTGTATTTCATAGATCTTCCTATTTCCTCAGCATCTATGATGATATCTTTTTAAATTGAATTTATTGCAGTGACATTGACTAATAAAATTATACTGGTTTCAAGTATACAACTCTATAAACATATGATGATATCTTCCATATAATGAATGCTCCAAGAAGTTATGATGATATGAGTGATTCAAGCAAGTTCTGTTCAATGAGTCTTTCTTCCTCTACATTTAGGTCAAAGTAAATAAAAATTAACATTTTTTTACAGATAACATGTTGCACAATTATTGTCTCTTTTCATGTGCTCATGTGTGAATTTAAAATGCAGCTTGCTATTAATTAGAGAGAGAAATAGACATGAACTTTAAAAAAATAATCAGTATAGCATTTATATGAAAATATTTACTTTCTTGGTAAATAAAATAAATTAAAAAAGCTATATGACAAAGATGCGAACTTCAAAAATGTACTTTTAGAACCAGGGCATTGAATATATCCTTCTTCAAGACCCCTTAGGTCCCGTGGAAATCAGCAATACTCAGTGCTCCCATGGACCCAGACAGTGCAGTTATGGGTAGTACTGATACATCCCAGGATCTGTATTCTGCCTGGGCTCATTTATGGCAGATCTGAGGCCACTGAATAAATCATGACTATCACAGTCTTTGCAAATAGTGCCAACCTTAAATTTAAGAAATAGTTAAATAAAAAATTGCTTATTTAATTAATTAGAAAGGTAGGTATTTCCAGGTATAAAAACATGCCACAAAGGAAGAAAACCAGGGCATTCTCTTCTTCTATTAGCTTTATAACCCCAAGTCTCAAAAAAAGTACTACAGATACCCTTCCTAGTAGATGAGGGGACAGAATAAGCTCTGCAATTCTTTTGGTTTTTATGTTTGTCACTAGTTTTTCAGGCCAGCTGGCTAAGCAGGGACTATTTCTAGCCTAAAGGAAGCTCTAAGGAAGACCTTGTGATTTAGTTGCTAAGTAAGTATTTCTGCAGATGCTGTTATCTTTAGGTGATGATGCCCTACTTTGCAAATGAAACTATGCATTTATTTTGGAGGAATAGTTGAATTTCTGAAATCTTGAGCTTCTAATCTGGGATTCTGCTGTTAACTACCAGTGTGTCTTAAGACACTGACCTTCATTTTTAAAGTATTAGTTTGCAAAGTGTGCATATTTCTTTCTGGCTTTATAACTCCACTTGCATTTTAATGCCCACTAGGACTGAACTTATACTGGTTTCTCAGCCAGAATGGAGAATAGACTGCCTGGTCTAAATTGTGTAGGGCAGAACTCCCAACACCCATGAGATGAAGATACAGGACCCTCTTCATGCATAACAGAAAGCTGCACACTGTGACATGTATAACTTTGTCCCTTTTCACATGTACTTCCTGCTTCTGAGAAGTCCTTACTCATGAAAGAATATAATACACACTCTGGTTTGTCACCAGTGAGTGGTTATAATACTTTAAGTAACTCAGATTACTTTGAGTTAAGCAGGATTGAAAAATATTATATTTTTGGCCGTGAGAATAAGTCACAAAAGATTTATTTTTAATTGTTCACTTGCCTTCTTTGCTGAAACTCAAAGTTTCTTGTCCTTGTTCTTCTTCTCTTCTTTTGAAATCTTATTTTCCACCTTATATTAAAGTTAAATGGTTTGTAAACTGAGCTGTTTAATCCAGATAAATATGGCTTCCTTGGTTCTTTTGATTGTTCTGATCACCATTGTGCAGCAGAACCGACCACCCTCTCCTTCTGGGGCTCACTGCGGGAACATGAGTATGATTTGGGAGTCAGGCTTATTTTAAAATACTAATCCCATTGTTGGCTGCCCACAGTAAATTGGGAAACTATTTAGCCTTAGTTTTTTAATCTTTTTAAAGACTAAATTAAATAAAGCATACAAATAATCTAACATACTATTTAACTCAGAGTAGCAGTATAATAAATATTACTTTCTGGCCCTACTTCCTCATATTTATATATATATAATTTTACTGTTATTGTTTCCTGCTATTATAATGTGACAATTGGGTAACTGCTGATTTTCATCATTAATTATATTTCATAGTGAAATATACTTCTAAGAATCTCAGAATTTTTATTGGATGCTATACCCACTACTAGTTCTCATCCTCTGTCCCTATGCTAGCAAAACGTGAAACAAATAGCTACTCTTTTGCACAGTTTTCTTACAAAGAAAGAGCTAGAACTAAAAAGTAGTTAAATGTGAGGCTACAGACAGTAAATGAGGGAAGTGGAAGTAGCACCTGAAATTCTTGCTTCCCATGGTGCTAAGATAAGAATTATTAGATCATGTACTCTGCTGGGACTGTCTTATCACCTATTTTGTGTAAATAAGTATCCAGAGAGATGGTTTGACGTTTTGTTTAGTTTAGAAAACAATGTACAGAAAATTTTAGGCTGTGTAATTTTTTAGTGCACAGTATGTTTTGCTTCAACATAAAAAATTTTAAAATAGTTAAATAAACAGTCTCCCAAATCTATTAAAACATAACATCTGACACTAGCCCTGCTCAATCTTAAATTCTGAAGGGAAGTTTCATTTAATGCCCAGTGAGTATCAGTTACATTAGCTTCTCTGACTAGTGATCATTTTGGTCTTTACAAATCTTGACTTGGTATAATAATAATATATAATAATAAATTTGTCATTAATTAATTTTGATGGGTCTCTTAAAATGTATTTAAGTCTTCTTTGAAAACACATTTAACAGCAGTATTATTAAAATAAAAATTCTATTGAATACTTGAAATAAACTTGAAAGTAATATCAAGCATTAGCAAACACTTAATGTTAAATGTTATTTTATTTCCTCATAATGATTTATTTTAGAATTAGTGTGGAGTAGGCCTAAATCTCTTTCAAAAATGTCTGAATTTGTATGCCTATCTGATGGGGATGTAAATTAGAAAACATGTTTGAGCCCCGACTGGTGTGGCTCAGTTGGCTGGGCATTGACCTGCAAAGTGAAAGGTCAGTTGTGCGATTCCTGATCAGGGCACATTCCTGGGTTGCAGGTTTGGTTCCTGATTGGGACATGTATGAAAGGTAATTGATCAATGTTTCTCTTTTACATCCATGTTTCTCTCCTTCTCTTTCTCTCCTCCTTCCCTTCTCTTGAAATAAATCAATAAGATCTTTAAAAAAAAACATGTTTGAAAGCAATATAGCTTTATGTTTTCAGATTCTTCAAATTGTGCAAAGTGTTTGACTTAGTATTTACAATTTTGGAAGCGGAACTTCAGAAACAAATTAGATATTTAAATAAGCTTCATGAACAAATATGTTTATCACAACACTATATGAAATTCAAAAATAAAGTAATGGTTAAGGAAAACAGTACATGTATTCAATGAAACATTTTACTGCCATTAAAAATTTACAATAATACATTGAAACATTAGTGTTATAATAGAGGAAATCGGGATACAAAACTATGTTTAAAATAAGATTGAAATTATGATATTAAAATATGCTGAAGAACAAAGGCCAGAATAGAAGGAAGGAAATAAAGATTAGAGAAGAAATAAATGAAACAGACTAAAAAGACAACAGAAAATATCAATGAAACTTAGAGCTGTTTTCCTGAAAACATAAGCAAAAACTGACAATTCTTTAGCTAGTTCACTAAGAAAAAAAGTTAGAGAATTCAAATAAATAAAACCAGAAATGAAAGAGGAGACAGTACAATTGATAGCACAGAAATACAAAGAATCATAAAAGACTACTATGAATAATTACATGCCCACAATTTGACAACCTAGAAGAAATGGATGAGTTCCTAGAAACATACAATTTATCAGGACTGAATCAGGAATACAAAATCTGAATAGACTGATTATTAGTAAGGAGACTGAATCAGTAATCAAAAGCCTCCCCAAAAATGAATCCAATATCAGATGGCCTTACTGGTAAATTCTACCAAAACTTTAAAGGATTATGAATAATCAGTTCTTCTCAAACACTTCCAAAAATAGAAGAGGAAGGACCACCTCCAAACTCATTTTTTTAAATCCTCACCTGAGGATGTGTTATTTTAAATTGATTTTAGAGAAAGAGGAAAGGGGAGAGAGACAGAGAGAATGAAAGAGAGAGAGCAAGAGAGAGAGAGAGAGAGAATGATACGAGAGAGAATCAACCACTGGTTGCCTCCCATACGTGCTCTCTCCGGGGACTGAACCAGCAACCTAGGTACGTGGACTGACCTGGAATTGAATTGGCAAACTTTTTGCAATTAGGCAAGAAAAAGAAATAGAATCATGCAAATCAGAAAGAAAGAAAATTGCTACTATTTACAGATAACATATTTTACAAAGAAAACCCTAAAAACTCCTCCAAAAACTAAAAACTAATTAAATAAATTCAGTAAAGTTGCAGGATACTGGTGATTTGAAGTGGAATACTTTCAAATCATCATTTTGGCATCATGTCTACCACATACAGAGAGAGGATTTGGAACTGAAACAAGATGTCATTCAAGATGCCCTCCTCAGAATGTGCTGGATGTCCCACACCTGACAGGGTCAGCACATTCCTAGAATATCTTTTTCTTTTGCTGTTTGGGCCTGCCAATGAGTAACACCCATGCAAATAGAAAGATTAAAATATGTACTATTTTTGGGTTCTCTAAAAATAAACTACCTGCAAAAGTACAGGCTGAAAGCATAGCATTTTTCTAAAGGAAAACTTAGTATGTAAGCATTTCCTTAGTACCAGTGTGACACATGACCTGACTAATGGAGGAGGTAACTTGGCCAGGATGGTAAGAGTGCAAACATTTTAAGGGAAATTCTAGTGGTAGTAACAAAGATGTTAACTGCCAGTGAGCCATTGAAAGATTTTCCTAGGTAAAAGTATTTTGTTTAGATAAAAGTTTTGTTTCGAGAATATTACCTGAATTTAGGAAAGACACACCTCCAATGAATCTGACTCATGAGGAACATAGCTCATCATTAATAATATTATATAAAGATATTCTTAACAACTGGTCAGTGAGAATCAAATATAAGCATATGATTCTTGAAATACCAGCATTGTTTGGATGTTGACTATTTTACCGGTTCTCTTAAATGAATAGGAAGAGCATAAGAGAAATGCATTTAATTTTATCACATATAATCATGAGGTGAGTGAGGTAGAATATCTGGAGATATCATAGCTTTAAAGGAAGGAAGCTACAGTTTTCTAGTCTATGAAACAAAAATAATAATTCCTATGTTGGGACTACTTGTGGTTTAAATGCACTATTATTTTGATAAGTAGTTTGTCATGGAAATGATATGCTGGAACTGGGATGAGACATTTAAAGATGGCTGAATTTAGGAAATTACTTTCCTCCATTGGATAAAGTATTGAAATGAATGACAATTAAGTAGGTTTCAAAAATCATAAGAGGGACATAGTCATATTTAATAGTGTGATGCTATATATATCTCTGTCATGAAGAACAGCCAACAAAAATGTTGCAGAGGTAAGAAAGAAAATAAGAATTAAGATGGCCAAATTGAATTAGTGGGTTGAAGTGGTAAAGCTGCTGAGAGAGAGGAGAAAAGCAAGCATGACTTGATAAAGAAGAAAATTGCCTGAACTACCAGGTAATCATTGATCTTGACTGAAAGAAAGAATGTACAGTCATGAGCAGAACTAATTATGGAAGTTGATGGAGGCTGTGATCTCTTTGATGATGTGAATTTGAGGGATTGAATAACATAGCTCCCTGCTTGAAAAATTCACTTAGTTGTTCTCAGGATTCATATTTGATTCCCTTTACCTGTCAGGTTTTGTAGACCCTAAAACACACAAAATAAATGTTTTTGGATAAAAAATGAGTGAGTGTCTTAGGTTGCCTCCTCCCAGAAGCAGACCTTAAAATAAGTATTCAAGTGTAAGTATATCAGTTCCTCAAATAATGTACTTTTATTCAATGTCGTTTTGTTAAAACATCAATGAGATGCATAGAAATGTAACTCAGTTATATCAATTAGCCTATGGTAAAACTGCTTTCATTATATGTCATCTCATTTGAAGTCTCAGAACCTATCGACAATTTTGAGGACTCACTGTGTTTTATTTGGAAGGTAATCTTGGGAAGCCCTGTTAGAAGACTGAGAAAGTAAGACAGAGAAAGCAGGGGAAAGGAATAAAAATTTTAAAAAAATGGTTCTGTTAATGAGCAGGTTACCATTGTGGGCCACAGGGACTTATTTCTACTAGGGACCTCTGTGAGATAACATAGAACACTCATTTTTTATTAGTCGAGGGTTGCTACTGGGGCATCAACTCCCTATTACCTTCTTCCTAAGCATGCTCCTAAGGCAGACAAAGGCCTCAGGTGGAGACTCCAAGGTGTTTTGTAGTAAAGACCCGGAGACTGTATAAGAATGGCTAGTACTGAGGAACCATAAGCAGGGCACTGGTAGAGTTTGTTATAGTGAGTGAGTGAATGGAATAAATTATACCTTCTTCTCCTTGGATATTAAGTCATTTCAGTCTTCTAATGACCCACATTGAATGGCAATGCCTAAGTAATCATCCAGCTGTACTAATAAACATACAGTACCATTTATCGTCTTTATTAACTTCTGATAAGAAGCACTTTACAGGAAAAGAGCCATTGGTTGGAAAAAAGAATGGTTTGTAAAGAGTCCTGGAAGATAAATTTGTGACAGCAATGTTGCTTAGGACAGGTCATTTTTATGGATTCTGATAATAGTTATCTTCTGTGGTAGGGTAAACATAATTGTATCATGGAGAAATTGTGAAGCGTGTAATCTTTCTCCCTCTCTCTGTTCTGTTCTTCTTTCTCTTTCCCTCTCTCCCTCTTCCTTTGCCCCTCCCTCTCTTCCTTCCTTCCCTCCTTCCTTTCTTCCTTTCTTCTTTCCTCCCTCCCTCCCTTCCTTCCTTCCTTTTCCTTCTCTCTTCATCCCTTTCTTCCTTCCAAAATGATAAAAAGTAGTGATTGTCAACTTTTT
This sequence comes from Furipterus horrens, assembly GCF_987537825.1. Lineage (NCBI taxonomy): Eukaryota > Metazoa > Chordata > Mammalia > Chiroptera > Furipteridae > Furipterus > Furipterus horrens. The sequence continues at coordinate 56,262,453 of NW_028327175.1, read as the reverse complement.
TATTTTTTTAATCTCATAACACACATAAACTAATTACTTAAATTCTGCAGCACATCAAAAAAAATGTTCTTGGTCAATCTGACAAAAAAAAAATAGGTATAGTTTTATTTATTTACGCTGGATGGCTATTGTGTCAGCTATTGTCATTTTTTAATTTGATTATCTAAGGGAAAAGAGGTCAGTGTCCCTCACTAAATAGTCAGGTATTACATGTTTTAAAAATTCTTGCAGTACATCGTTGAAAATCACTGATATAAAGTATTGAATAGTTTCCCTCATCTTCCTGCAGGATTAAAAAATTCAGATGATAGTGAAATGGAATCTTCTAATTTAGAGAAAATTAATGTCTGCTCCCTCACTAATTATGGTACTTAGAAAACTTTGTTAATAGAAGACCAAGGCAAGCACAGAAGTCAGAATTTGATCCAATATATTCATCCACAGGGATCAATTGTTAAGTATATTTCATTCACAGAATTGTGACTCTGCAGTGTTCACACTTAGGACTGCATCATCACAAAGAGTTTCAATTTGTGTTATTAGCCAGTCCAAGACTTGAAAGAATTAACAGATTGGAACTGAGCATTTTATTGCTACTTACTTTTATTTTGGTCCTGTTTGTTAATGTAAAAATACAAAATAAATCTTGTCATTAAAGTCAAACACCTAACATATTATTTATTCACTGGATATTCAAAAGAAAGTGAGATTTTAAAAATGCCCGAATAATGTGAATAGTTTTTTTAATGTATTTTAATTAGGTATAGCCTTAGGAAAAGTTATTTAGAATAGTTTTACATATTCTTCTGGAAGTCAGTTGTCTACAGTAGTTCAAATTTTATCTTTTCCCCTTTATCTTTTCTTTTATTTTGATGCTTGGAATACTGTTTATTAAAATATCCCTAAAATAGAATATTTCTCAATAATTTTTATTTTAACAACTTTTGTAAACTCTGAGTCTAATATGTAATACTACATTTTTCTGTATCTACTCTTCCTTTTAAATATTTAAGTTAATTTTTTCTTTTTCATTTATTCCAATCAAGATGGAGGCACAGGTAAACACGGTTCACCTCTTCACACAGCCACAGCAAAAAATTACAGCTAAACTAAAAAATAACTATCACCCAGAATCATCAGAAAATCAAGCTAGATGGAAGTCTGACAACCAAGGAATTAAAGAAGTCACATTCATCAAGATGAGTAGGAGCGGCACAGACGTGGAGACAGGAAATATGGAATGGGTGGTCCCATATTCACGTGTGGTGGGTAAAAATCGGGAGGAATACCTTGGGAACGAGGGATTCCAGCTTCACACCGGACCAAAAAGTCCAGGGATCCAGTGCCAAGAAGATAAGTCCCCATACATACTGGCTATAAAAACCAGAAGAGGTTGGGGTGGTGGAAGAAACTGCAGGATTCTCAGACATCTCCTAATTAAGCAGCCTGTAACAGACTTAGGACTTATGCAGACTCACTCCCCCTGGGCTCCACACTGGGGCTGAAGCTGGAAGGACACCAGCAGCATATGGAGAGAAAATGAAGTGTCTAGCATCAGGGTGAGTGCTGGGGGATAGCCTCCTCCTGGACAAAACTACAGAGGCCAGGCAGCAGCCATTGTCTCTTTTGTGAGCCCTCTCACAGAGCCACAGAGTGGCAACACCATATCTGACACTCCATCAACCTGGTTCATATGAGTTGCCCCACCCTTGGCAATTACCCCAGTAAGTTTGCCCCATCAAACTTACTGGTGCGGTTTTCTACAATAGGCCACATTACAAAGACAGGTGGTCAAAGCAGCTCTACCTAATACATTGAAACATACACAGGGAGGCTGCTAAAATGAGAAGGAAAAGAAATATGGGCCAGATGAAAGAACAGAACAAAACTTTAGAAAAAGAACTAAACAAAATGGAGGTCAGCAATCTATCAGATTTGGAACTGAGCAGACAACCAGAATGGGAACAGAATTGTAGGTATGGGGAGAATGTGGAGGGATGTCAGCTGGGGGAGGGGGAGAGGAGGGAAATAGTGCAGGAATTAAGAAGCATAATAGGAGGGTGTCAGGACAGACAGGGGATGTTAAGAACAGTATAGGAAAGGGTGAAGCCAAAGAACTTAAATGCACAACCACAACTGATGGACATGAACTAAAGGGGGTGGGACGGCTGGAGGGATGGGTATTGCTGGGTGGAGAGGAGCAAAATGAAAAGAAATTGACACAACTGTAACAGCATAATCAATAAAATATACAAAAAAAAAAAAGTTAAAAGAACCAATGCCAAATATTTCAAGTTACCAGTTAGAGGGGGTTTAAATGAGATTTGCCTTATTATTTAGTGTTAGGAATACCAACTATACAAGGCATTATAGCAACCTTCAAAAACTTTTCTATCTACTTTAGATAAACAAAATATATAAATGTAAAGCCACCTAGGTTAAGTGGGTGAGGTGTATAGTCACTAACTTTTGGGAGAGTCATCATAATAAGCTTTAAATTACTTTTCAAATTTAAAATATTATTTGATAAAAACTCTATATAAAGGAAACTTGGTAGATATCAAAACAAATTAATATTTATAAAAGTTAAAAACAGCAAACCTGCATTTAGGAATTTATTCTATTGAAATACATCTGCCTGTATACAAAGGTGTAAAAAATAAATAAATGTTGATGTTATAAATGTTTATTGCTGAAGAGCATGGAAACAACTTAGATGTCTGAAAACAGGATAATAAAAGCACAAAATAGATTCTATTTACAAAATGCAATAGATAGTTATTTTTTAAAGTAAGTTAGAATTATAATATATTATTATAAAATAATGTCTAAGAAATATTGTCACCAAACTTGTATGTATAACATGCTAATCCAAGGATATATTTAAAGATAAATGGTTGTTTATATAGAACAGATCATGACATTGTGCTTATATTATTGTGAATGTATAGATATGTCTGAAGACATGTATGAAATTAATATCAATTGCATCTGTGGAAGAAGCTATAGGACAAGTTGTCAGAAGACAAAAAAATATTTCATTGTGTAATCGTTTTGAATTATTTAAATTTTTGATCAGGAAATGCATGTTTATGAAAAGTACTTGTAAAATGTAAAAAATTGCAAATTTTAAAATATTATCTTCATTTTTCTTATTCTTTTAAGACTCCTATTTCAAAATATTCCAAACCAGGTAATGTGACAGCTTTGCATTAAAGAACAGAAAGTTATTTAATAGCTACTTAAAATTTACTGAGCTAAAAAAGGTAATTATCATAAAACATTTCCCTAGATGATCTTTATATGAGCATGGTGTTTGTTTTATTGAATTTTGTATGTAGAGATACTCTACTATCACGGTATTTATTTCACTTTGAAAGAAATAAATATTGAGACAAGGTAATTGTTGACAATGTTTTAGCACTAATTGATTTCTTTCTTAATAGTTGCTAACCACATCCTCTACCAAAATATTTTTCTGTAGTTTCTATGTCTTGCAAGTTTCTTTGTAAGTAGCAGTAATTTTCAAACACTCAAATATTACGTTTAATGATCTAACAGCTATAAGTTAAGAAAGTAAAATATAACCTTGGAAAGTTTTAGTAATTATCATTGAATAGTATTTCTTTATATTACTATATCTGAGTTCTGATCTTAAAAACACAGCCACAGCTGCTTTCCTATACTCCATGAATGATATCTATTGTTAGCAAAAACATACTCCATGAATGATATCCACATTCCACAAAAGATATCTATTGTTAGTGGGTGTATTATATCCTTCCAACATTGATGCAACAAAGATAAAAAATAGTATAATAAACCTATAAAAAACTGAGAGAAAATTTTTCAGAAATTTAAGATCCAAGTAGAGAAATTATAATCATTTAATTTTTAATAGAAGTTTAAATTTATTTAAATATAAAAGATTTAATGGAATTAAATGGAAAATATTTTAAATATATTTTATTGATTATGTTAGTACAGTGGTCCAACTTTTTCCTCTTTGCCCCCTCTACCTGGTGAGTGCACTGCATTCCCTCTGGCAATTCCCCCCTTCGTTCATGCCCATGGGTCATGCATATATGTTCTTTGACTACTCCATTTCCTGTGCTGTTCTTAACATCTCCCTGTATATTCTATACATACCTACCAATTTGTACTTCTTAATCCCTGCACCTTTCCCTCATTCTCCCCATTCTTCCTTCCAAATGATTACCCTCCAAGTGATCTCAATATCTATGATTCTGTTTCTGTTTTGCTTGCTTGCTTAGTTTGCTTTTTAGATTCTATTGTTGATAGTTGTGATTTTGTTGTCATTTTAATGTTCATAGTTTTGGTCTTCTTTTTCTTAAATAAATCCCTTTAACATTTCATATAATAATGACTTGATGATGATGAACTCCTTCAGCTTTACCTTGTCTGGGAAGCACTTTCTCTGCCCTTCCATTCTAAATGATAGCTTTGCTGGGTAGAGTAGTCTTCGTTGTAAGTCCTTTCCTCTCATCATTTTGAATATGTCCTGCCAGTGTCTTTTTGCCTGCAAAGTTTCTTTGGAGAAATCAGCTGGCAGTCTTATAGGTAACGATTTGTAGGTAATTTCCGTCTTTCTCTTGCTGCTTTTAAGATTCTCTCTTTATCCTTAACTTTTGGCATTTTAATTATGATATATCTTGGTGTGGTCCTCCCTGGGTCTAGTTTTTTTGGGATTCTCTGTGCTTCCTGGACTTGTATGTCCATTTCCTTCCCCAAATTAGGGAAGTTTTCCTTCATTATTTTTTCCACATAAGTTTTCAATTTCTTGCTCTTTCTCTTCTCTTTCTGGCACCTCTATAATTAAAATGTTTGTACATTTGAAGTTGTCCCAGAGGTCCCTAAGCCTCTCCTCATTAAAAAAACAAAACTTCTTTCCTCCTTCTGTACTAGTTGACTGTTTGTTTCTTCCTTATATAACAATTCATTGATTTGAACCCTGGTTTCCCTCCCTTCACCACTAGTTTCATGTCAATTTTCCTTCATTTCACTTATTATAGCCTTCATTTCTTCTCTGTCATGCTTAATTTTTTCTTTCAAGTCTGCGAGCGTCTTTATTTCCAGTGCTTTTAACAACATACGTATACAGTACCGCAAAATCCCATGATATAGCAAAAAATCCACAATAAATAATTAGGTATAATATTTTTAAAAATCCTGCGACACAGTGAGGCCGAGATAAGTGAACTGTGATATAGCGAGGGACGAGTGTACTGTAAACTGTGCCGCTTATTGCGCTGTCAGCCAGGCCACTCACCGCACCACTAAACCGAGCCCTTAGCCGCACCACTAATCTGCGCCACTAACTGCACCACCAGCCAGGCAGCTAAACTGTGCCGCTAACCTCGCCAGCTGTGCCACTAACCGCGCTGCTAAGCTGTGCCCCTAACCACAGCACTAATCCATGCCACTAACTGCACCCTCAGCGGGGCAGCTAAATCTCGCCACTAACCCTGCCGCCAGCCGGGCCGCTAACTGCGCTACCAGCCAGGCAGCTAAGCCGCGCTGCTAAACTGCACCGCCGGCTATGCTGCTTGCTACTGCCAGCACCAAGCACCAGCCCCCACAATCCCCGCAGCCAATGCTCCACACCTCATTCTCTCCATCCCGGATCCACCCTTCCTACCTTTCTGGCTGAATATTTCTTCTTTATTTCTTTGCTGAACTTCACCGTAGTCTTGACTTTCTGTTTTTGTTTTTGGTTTTAGTTTTGAAGTGGTTGCAAATTCCTTCTTAGCTGTGATGAAGACGTGGTGTGTCTATACTTCCATCTTGGCCGGAAGTCCCCCGCACTTTTTTTCAATTCTTGTTTCCTCCTTCTATACTGGTTGACTGCTTATTTCTTCTTTATGTTCCAATTTGTTCAGCTGAACCCTGGTTTCCTGTATCTCACCACTAATTTTGTGTGGACTTTCTTTCATTTCACTTATTATAGCCTTCATTTCTTCCCTGTCATGCTTAATTTTTTCTTTCAAGTCTGTGAGCGTCTTTATTTCAGTGCTTTAAACTGTACATCTGTTAAGTGGGCTATCTCTTTGCCTGTTAGGTTTGCTATCTCTTTGTTGCGCAGTTCTCCCACTGGAAATTTGATCTGTGCTCCCCCACCTTTGGGCTATATTTCTGTCTCATCTTGACGCTTCCTGTGTTTGTGTGTTAGGTAGAGCTGTCGCACCTATTACGTTGTAAGGGGTGGAGCCTTAGGTATTCATCAGTGCTTGTGACCCATTTCACCATGTTGTGGCGCTGTATGTAGGGAAAGGGACTAAGACAGAACAGTGATGCTTGCCCCACACTTGCCCCTTTTCCAGACACTTCTCCCCCTTCTCATACTAAACAGGTTGCCTCTGTTGAGAGGCCGGCATTTGCTTCCTCCACCCCAACCCCCAACTGGCTTTCATGGTCGGAAGCAATAAGGCTTTCTTTTCCCTGGTGCTGGAACCATGAACCACAGGGTTTGGTCTGGGGCTGGGGTCAGTCTCGTCTGGGGCTGGGATCACTTCTAAGGTTTAAAGTGTATGAGCTTTTCGCTGTGGCTAAAGTCCTGTACCGCTGCTGCTAGCCCGCTGCCCGCTGCCGCCACCAAGCACCCCGCCCCCCACAGCCGCTACTGTAGGCTGCACCTCGTTCTTTCCATTCTAGTTCCACCCCTCCTACCTTTCTGGCTGAATATTTCTTCTTTATTTCTGGATCTTCTGGGTTTTCTTAGTTTTGAAGTGGTTATAAATTCCTTCTTAGTTGTGATGGAGATGCAGCATGTCTACTACCTACACCTCCATCTTGGCCGGAAGTCTTGGCGTTGGTTCTTTTTTTTTTTTAACTTAAAAATTTTTATTTGTTGTTTTTTCTATTAGAGTTGTTCCTCTTTTCCCTTCATACTAGCTCCTTGACTAGACCCTTTCCCTTCTTTCACCCCTTCTGCTCCCCCCCTCTCCCCATCACTGTCAGTCTGCTCCTTGCTTACTTGGTTCTGGTTCTATTTTGCTCATTTCTTTGTCTTATTCATAGTTTCCTGTATTAGGTGAGATCATATGGTATTTGTCTTTTGCTGCCCGGCTTATTTCACTAAACATAATACCCTCCAGTTCCATCCATGTTGTCTCAAATGTAGGAGTTCCTTTTTTCTTTCTGCTACATAGTACTCCATTGTGTAAATAAATGTACCACAGTTTTTTAATCCACTCATCTACAGATGGGCACTTAGGTTGTTTCCAGCACTTGGCTATTGTAAATAGTGCTGCTATGAACATAGGGGTGCATAGGTTCTTTAGAATTAGTGTTTCAGGGTTCTTAGGGTATAATCTTAGCATTGGAATTACTGGATCAAAAGGCAGTTCCATTTTTAGTTTTTTGAAGAAATTCCATACTGTTTTTCATAGTGGCTGCACCAGTCTGCATTCCCACCAACAGTGCACTAGGGTTCCCTTTTCTCCACATCTTCATCAGTGCTTGTTTGTTGACTTGTTGATGATGGCCATTCTGACTGGTGTGAGGTGGTATCTCATTGTGGTTTTTATTTGCATCTCTCTGATGGCTAGTGATGTTGAGAATTCTTTCATATGTCTATGGACCCTCTGCATGTCCTCTTTAGAGAGGTGTTTTTTTCAATTCCTTTGCCCATTTTTTAATTGGATTGCCTGTCTTCTTGGTGTTGAGTCGTATAAATTCTTTATATATTTTGGAGATCAAACCCTTGTCTGAGGGTATCATTGGCAAATATGCTTTCCCATACAGTTGGTTGCCTTTTCACCTTGCTGGTATTTTCTTTTGCTAAGTAGAAACTCTTTAGTTTAATGTAGTCCTATTTGTTTATTCTTTCCTTTAGTTCCCTTGCCCTAGGAGATATATCAGCAAAAATATTGCTCTGTGGGATATCTGAAATTTTCTTGCCTATGTTTTCCTCTAGGACTTTTATAGTGTCACAGCTTACATTTAAGTCTTTTATTTATCTTGTATTTATTCTTGAGTATGGTGTAAGTTGGTGGTCTAGTTTAATTTTTTTGCATGTTCCTGTCCAGTTCTCCCAGCATCATTTGTTGAAGAGGCTATATTCACTCCATTTTATGTTCCTTCCCCCTTTGTCAAATATTAGCTGTCCATATAGACCTGGGATTATTTCTGGGTTCTCTGTTCCATTTATCTATATGTCTGTTCTTATGCCAGTACCAGACTGTTTTGATTACAGTGGCCTTATAGTATAGTTTGATATCAGGTATTGTGATTCCTCCTACTGTGTTCTTCTTCCTAAAGATTGCTGTGCCTATTCAGGGTCTTTTTTGGGTCCATATAAATTTTTCAAGTATTTGTTCCATGTCTGTGAAATGTGCCATTGGTATTGTAATAGGTATCATGTTGAATCTATAAATTACTTTGGGTAATATGGACATTTTACTGATGTTAATTCTTCCCATCCATGAACATGGCATATGCTCCATTTATTTGTATCATCCTTAATTTCTTTCTTCAGTGTTATGTAGTTTTCTGAGTACAAGTCCTTTACCTCCTTGGTTAAGTTTATTCCTAGGTACTTTATTTTCTTGTTGCTTCCCTCTTTGCTGATAGGAAGATTAAATTACTACAAGTTGGGAGAAAACTGTTTTCTTGTTTTAGACAACTGCGAGGATAGCACTAAAGATGGTACAGACTCCTATAGAAGGAAGTGTCTCTCAAATCTGAACTGTATACTGAGTGGGCAAGTTGGCTGTAAGTTCAGTAATACTCTTGGATGATGAAAAAAAGTATAAACTTTCACAGGTTGTTAGTAGTCAAATGTATTTTCTTAGTTTCAGATTCTCAGCTATTTTATTCAGTGGGAAGTCTTGAGTAGAAAGGGTTCAAGAAGAATAATGTTACATTTCCTCATTCTCAGGAAACACTTTTTTGGTAACTTAGATTATCTATGAAGAAATCTACTAGTTTAGACATTGATAGTTTTTTCTTTGCATGATCATTTATATAAGAACACTACAGATGTGTTATTAGATATGACTAATTTTAACAAATCTTATTAGACTTGTTTCAACTAGTTACATATTACCTTTATGATCTTTTGTGAACTATTGCCTTTTTGTTTAAAAAGATGCCTATTTTGCATGTTTGTATAGTTACATTCCTGTTTTTGTGACAAAAAAAAAAATAATAATCTAAATAATGACTATAAGAAATTGTTTGGATTTAGGATTTTGTTTTAAAATGAGTTACCATTACTGTATTTGTTTAATGCAAAAGTGGAAATTCAGCATTCAGTGCAATTTTCAATAAAAAAATAATAAAAATTTGTTAAAACATCCAAGACTATTATTTGAATAGCGTTGATTCTATTACATTTATCTATTTATTTTGTTATCTATACCTCTTAGAGATGTAGATTAAATTTTTCTTCTAGGATTTATTTGCCTTTTTAGGTTGTGTTGTTACCCTTCTTTCCAACATGGAAATTAAAAATATATATCTTGTCAGAATTGTGTTGTAATTTGAGTAAAAGTAGAGACAGATGGAAAAAAGATGGGTGCTGTGAAATAAATCTAAAAATATAAAAGCAGCTTTGTTTGCAATGATAATGTGACTAGTTTAAATATGAAAGTTAGATTACTGTAATAAGCTGAAAAGCATTTTAAATAATTTTAAAGAAAATCAGGAGATCCAAGATGGCGGAGGAGTAAATGGAAGCTACACTAACCTCCTCCCAGGACCAGTCTGGATTTACAACTTAATTTTGGAGAAATCATCTGGAATAACCAACGGAACACTAGCTGGAAAGAAGTCTTATAACCACGGAGAGACAGAAAAGGCCGCTACACCACAACTTGACCGGTAGGGAGTGCGGAGACGCGGAAGGGCTGGCTGGGCTCACATGGGTGGCAGCTGAAGGGACTGAGAAACAGCTCAGCAGCCGGGGATTCCCCCTGAGAAGGGCAGGATCTAAACCCCCAGCTGGGCTTCCCAGCCTACAGCAACAGAGTGGAAAGTAAAACAATATCAGCTGTGAAAAGCGAAAAGCCACAGGGTTTCTTGCTAGCCGGAGAGAAACAGCAGGAGAAAAAGAGCTCTTAAGTGGATCACATACGAAAATATTTTGGCCACCACTTACCCTGGGCTCAAGCAGAGGGAAGGCAGAGAGGACTGGAGACACTTGGGGAGAGTTTGACACGGTGGCTTTGAGGGGAGAACTGGAGGAGCAGCCGACTGGGTCCCAGTGCTGACTCATCCCCAGTACTGCGGGTAGACCATTCCCCTCCAAGTGGCGTCAGCCTGAGGGGAAGCAAAAGCCCTGCCGACAGGAATTAAGCTGCCACACCCACAGTCCTTAAGCCTGACAGCTAATCACAGATTGAGTAGATTAACAATCACAGAAGACAGACAACAGCAGTAGATCCCTGGAAGTCTCCAACAGGCTGCCTAGGCCCAGACTGGTACATGATCTGACGCCACCAGAGGCAGATCCAGGAAGTGCAGATCATTCTAAGAAGCACCAACAAACAATAGGAGTCACAAAAATGGAGAGACAGAGAAACAACCTCCCATCAAAAGGAAAGGTAGAATCCCCAGAAAGAGTGCTAAATGAAATAGAGGGGAGTGAACTATCAGATATGGAATTCAAAACATGGATTATGGAGAAGCTTAATGAGCTCAGCGGAAACTACAAAGAACTCCAGAAAAACTACAAGAAACTCACAGAAAATTACGTGAGCATGAAAAAGGACATAGAAGCTATCAATAAGAGCCAGGAGGAAATGAAGAATATGATCTCTGAATTGAAGAACACAGTAGAAGGAATTAAAAGCAGGCTAGAGGAAGCAGAAGATCGGATCAGCGAGCTAGAGGACAACCTACACAAAAACTCCCAGACAATGCAACAAAATGAAAAAAGACTGAACAAGACTGAAGAGGTCCTAGACAGCTGCAGGACAACATGAAACGTAATAATATCCATATCATAGGAATTCCAGAAGGAGAAGAAGAAGAGCAAGGGATAGAAAACCTCTTTGAAAAACTAATGACAGAAAACTTCCCTAACATGACGAGAGAAAGAGTCACGCAAGTCCAGGAAGCACAGAGGGTCCCAATGAAGATGAACCCCAACAGGCCCACCTCAAGACACATCATAATTAAAATGGCAACATTCAAAGACAAAGAGAGGATCCTAAAAGCAGCAAGAGAAAAACAACTAATAACATACAAGGGTACTCCAATAAGGCTATCATCAGATTTCTCAGCAGAAACACTACAAGCCAGAAGGGAATGGCAAAAAATATTCCAAGCAATGAAAAACAAAGGCCTACAACCTAGAATACTATACCCAGCAAAGCTCTCATTCAAAATGGAGGGTGAAATAAGGAGCTTCCAAGACAAAAGAAGGCTAAAAGAATACATCTCCACCAAACCAGCAATGCAAGAGATGCTAAAGGGTCTGCTCTAAGAAGATAAAGAAACAGAGAGAGACAGAGAAGAACACGAGTACAAAGGGGGAAAATGACAATGAATAAGTACTTATCGGTAATAACCTTAAATGTAAATGGATTAAACACTCCAATTAAAAGACATAGGGTAGCTGAATGGATTAGAAAGAATGACCCACATATATGCTGTCTACAAGAGACCCACCTTAGAACAAAAGATCTACACAGACTGAAAGTAAAGGGATGGAAAAAAGTATTTCAAGCAAATGGGCATGAAAAAAAAGCCGGGGTAGCAATACTTATATCAGACAAAACAGATTTCACAGCAAAGTCCATAAAAAGAGACAAAGAAGGGCATTTCATAATACTTAAGGGAAAAATCCATCAAGAAGATATAACCCTTATAAATATATATGCACCCAACTTAGGAGCACCCAAATATATAAGGAAACTTTTGAAAGACTCCAAGAAAGATATAGACAACAACACACTCATAGTAGGGGACTTTAACACCCCATTGTCAACAATGGACAGATCTTCGAAGCAAAGAAACACCAAAGATATTGAGGCACTGAACAACACTCTAGATGAAATGGACTTAATCGATATACATAGAAGTTTTCACCCCAAAGAAGCAAAATATACATACTTCTCAAGTGCCCATGGAACATTTTCAAAGATAGACCACATGGTAGGACACAAAACAAGCCTTAACAAATTCAAGAAAATTGAAATTATATCAAGCATCTTCTCAGATCACAATGGCTTAAAATTGGAAATCAACCTCAAGGAAAAAACTCAAAAACATTCAAACTCATGGAGAATGAATAACATGCTATTAAATAATGAATGGGTTAACAATGACATCAAGGAAGAAATCAAAAAGTTTCTGGAAACTAATGATAATGAACACACAACAACCCAAAACCTATGGGATACAGCGAAAGCAGTCCTAAGAGGAAAGTTCATAGCAATACAGGCCTACCTAAAAAAGCTAGAGGAATATCTAATAAAAAATTTAACCCTACAGCTACAAGATCTAGAGGAAGAACAACAAGCAAAGCCCAGATCAAGTAGAAGGAAGGAAATCATCAAGATCAGAGCAGAATTAAATGACATAGAGTCTAAACTAACAATTCAAAAGATCAACAAAAGTAGGAGCTGGTTCTTTGAAAAAATAAACAAAATTGACAAGCCTTTAACCAGGCTCATCAAGAAAAAAAGAGAGAGGACCCAAATAAATAAAATCAGAAACGAAAGAGGAGAAATCACAACTGATACCACAGAAATACAAAGGATTATAAGAAATTATTACGAACAACTGTATGGCAAGAAATTTGACAACCTAGAGGAAATGGACAAATTCCTGGAAAACTACAGTGTGCCCAAACTGAATCAAGAAGAAGCAGAAAGCCTGATAGACCAATAACAGCTAGCGAAATTGAAGCAGTAATCAAAAAACTCCCAGCACACAAAAGCCCAGGACCGGATGGCTTCACAAGTGAATTCTACAAAACATTTAGGAAAGAACTAACTCCTATCCTTCTCAGACTATTCCAAAAGATACAAGAAGAGGGAAGACTGCCAAACTCATTCTATGAAGCCAGTATAACCCTAATTCCAAAACCAGGTCAAGACACAACAAAGAAAGAAAACTACAGGCCAATATCGCTGATGAACATAGATGCTAAAATCCTCAACAAAATATTGGCAAACCGGATCCAGCAACACATTAGAAAGATCATACACCACGATCAAGTAGGATTCATCCCAGGGATGCAAGGATGGTTTAACATTCGCAAATCAATAAACGTAATACACCACATAAACAAAATGAAAGACAAAAACCACATGATAATATCAATAGATGCAGAAAAAGCATTTGATAAAGTACAACACCCATTTATGATAAAAACTCTCAGCAAAATGGGAATAGAGGGAGCATACCTCAACATAATAAAGGCCATATATGAGAAACCTGAAGCCAACATCATACTCAATGGGCAAAAACTGAGAGCATTCCCCCTGAGATCAGGAACAAGACAAGGATGTCCGCTCTCCCCACTCCTATTCAACATAGTCTTGGAAGTTCTAGCCACCGCAATCAGACAAGAAAGAGAAATAAAAGGCATCCAAATTGGAAAAGAGGAAGTAAAACTGTCATTATTTGCAGATGACATGATAGTGTACATAGAAAAGCCTATAGACTCCACAGAAAAACTACTCGACCTAATAAGTGAATTCGGCAAAATAGCAGGATACAAAGTCAATATTAAGAAATCAAAGGCATTTTTATACACCAACAATAAAAACTCAGAGATAGAAACTGAAAGAAAAATTCAATTTACCATAGCAACAAGAAAAATAAAATACCTAGGAATAAACTTAACCAAGGAGGTAAAAGACCTGTACTCAGAAAACTACATAACACTGAAGAAAGAAATTAAAGAAGATACAAATAAATGGAAGCATATACCATGCTCATGGATGGGAAGAATCAACATCATTAAAATGTCCATACTACCCAAAGCAATTTATAGATTCAATGCAATCACTATTAAAATACCAGCAACATATTTCACAGACCTAGAACAAATACTTCAAAAATTTATATGGAACCAAAAAAGAGCCCGAATAGCCATAGCAATTTTGAGGAAGAACACAGTAGGAGGAATCACAATACCTGATATCAAACTATACTACAAGGCCACGGTAATCAAAACAGTCTGGTACTGGCATAAAAACAGACATATAGATCAATGGAACAGAACAAAGAGCCCAGAGATAAACCCAGGTTCATATGGTCAACTAATATTTGACAAGGGGGGAAAGAACATCAAATGGAGTGAAAAGAGCCTCTTTAACAAATGGTGTTGGGAGAACTGGACAGGGACATGCAAAAAAATGAAACTAGACCACCAACTTACACCATACACCAGAATAAACTCAAAATGGATCAAAGACTTAAATGTAAGCCGTGATACCATAAAAGTCCTAGAGGAAAAAATAGGCAGGAAAATTTCAGATATCCCACATAGCAACATTTTCACTGATATATCTCCTAAGGCAAGGGAAATAAAGGAAAGAATAAACAAATGGGACTACATCAAACTAAAAAGTTTCTGCTCAGCTAAAGAAAACATCAGCAAGATGAAAAGGAAACCAACCATATGGGAAAATATATTCGCCAATGACATCTCAGACAAGGGATTGATCTCCAAAATATATAAAGAACTCATACGACTCAACACCAAGAAGACAGACAACCCAATTAAAAAATGGGCAAAGGACCTGAACAAACACTTCTCCAAAGAAGACATACAGAGGGCCCATAGACATATGAAAATATGCTCCTCATCATTAGCCATCAGAGAGATGCAAATAAAAACCACAATGAGATACCACCTCACACCAGTCAGAATGGCCATAATCAACAAATCAACAAACAACTTGTGCTGGAGAGGACGCGGAGAAACGGGAACCCTGGTGCATTGCTGGTGGGAATGCAGACTGGTGCAGCCACTATGGAAAACAGTTTGGAATTTCCTCAAAAAACTAAAAATGGAACTGCCTTTTGAACCAGCAATTCCATTACTGAGATTATATCCGAAAAATCCTGAAACACCAATTCAAAAGAACCTATGCACTCCAATGTTCATAGCAGCACTATTTACAATAGCCAAGTGCTGGAAACAACCTAAATGCCCATCTGTAGATGAGTGGATCAAAAAACTGTGGTACATTTACACAATGGAGTTCTATGTAGCAGAAAGAAAGAAGGAACTTCTACCATTTGCAACAACATGGATGGAACTAGAGAGAATTATGCTTAGCGAAATAAGCCAGGCAACAAAAGAAAAATATGTTATGCTGTCACCTATTACAGGAAACTAATGAACAACACAAACAAATGAGCAAAATTGAACCAGAGGTATGTAAACAAGGAGTAGACTAACAGTAACAAGGGGGGAGGTGGGAGGGAGAAAAGGGGGTAAGAAGGGGAAGTGTCAAATCAAAGAACATGTATAAATGACCCACGGACATGGGCAACTGAGTGGGGACTGAATGTGGGGGAAGGGAGGGGCAGGATACAGGGAAGCAAGAGGGAAAAAAAAAAAGTGAGACAACTGTAATGGAAAAACAAGCAAAAAAATTTTTTTAGTGGGGGAAAATGAAAATATGAAGAATGGAAATGCCAGTTCAGTGAATATTAGGACAAAGATTTTCCTTCACGTTGTATATTTTTCTCCCTATTTGATCTCTCCAGATTTTGGCATTCTAAACAAGTAAGTAATGACTTAAGTTTCTTTGCATAGAACTAATAAGACCAGTTGTTAATAGAGGTTCCTTTTTCTGACCAAGCCTTTGACTGGAATGTCAAGCCTAAAGGAGACATGCTTGGGCTCAGGTTGTTACCAAAAAGCCCTAAGGAACTGGGAATGACTTTCAAAGGTAATAAAAACCCGCGAAATAAAAGGCCTGCTGCCATGGTAGGTTGTGCGGTCCACAGCAATCTCTCCAGGGAAGGAACGAAGGTTGTTTTCCTGAAAGATGGCTAGAAGGGACCTTAAGGCACAATGGAAAACCAGAAAGACTTGGAAAGGACAGGTGTGTACAGGAAAGGATGAATGCCAGGTATGTGGCTCAGCTTCTGTGCCCTGAAGAGCAGACTGAGGGCCACCCTAAATGTTCCTTGGGTAAGTTCCAGCAAAACAGAACTAAAGATCATAAGTGATCATTTGCTGCTCTTGTTATGTTTATGCAAACGAACAGGATAAATTAAAAATGGACTTAATGTAGTCCTTTTAAAGACAAGGAGAGTAATCTTAGGGAGAAAAATCATTATTCAAGGAAAATCACAATGATCAGTGGCAGACTGTAAAGTAGGGCAGCTAACCGTCTTAAAAGTTTCTTCTCACTTAAAAAATGGTTTCACTTGAAAATTAAACCATATCTGTGATATCACCAAAGAGATTCAAGTTGCAGGCAAGTAGAATGTCAAGTGCCTTGCAACTGTATGTCTTCCCAATAAGACAGTCTTACAGATTTAGAGACTTGTTTGTTGGTTATGTTACATAAATTAACATGTGTTTTCTGTTTTCAAAGGGCATAAGCCTATGACCGCATTACCTGAGTGATTGTCTGTACGCATAAGCCTCACTTAATCCTCTCTGCAGTGCTGCCTCCTGAGACTCAACAGTTTGGCTGAACTAAATGGCTGGGTTGGTGAAGAAGGGGGTGGTCTGTGGGCTTCACTTTAAAACTGAATTCTCTTTTCTATCCTAATGGCTTGGACAGAAAGGGCCCAGAGGTCTGAGAGTGGGGAAACATAAACTATTTCCCTCAGCCCAAACTAAGTATAATGGGCAAAAGGGTTTTGGACAGGCGAGATGTGCCTAGCACACCTTCCTCCAAAGAAGCCCTTTTTTTTTTTTTTTTTTTTTTTTCCCCTAATGTGGAACATTGAAAAATTAATCCCTGCCTTTTGTCACCTAGTAGTTATGGATTGAATGATGCTTTTTAACCCTTTTTGCCAAATCTGTTGCCCCCAGAACACAACAAGGATGCCAGCCTGTTAAACCAAGCACGCCGTTGTCCGGAGACAGCCAACTGACCTGGAGTCTGCACAATACTTCCCCATGTGGGAAGGCCACCCTCCCCTCCACACCCCCACTATTATTAGGGATTTCTGGACCCAAGGGTAGGTAGGACGATGACCATGTCCAGCTTGAAGCAGCTAGAGGAGCTTGAGACCTTCGCCCATTGTCCTTTACAAGATTACAAAGGGTCTTAATATCTGAGAGGGAGGGATAGTTATTTTTTACGAACCATGGGTATGGACTTGGGGGGAGGATGCTGGGGGAGGGAGATACTGGGTGGAGGGGAGTAAAGGGGAAAAAATTGGAACTACTGTAACAATATAATCAATAAAATATACTTAAAAAAAAAAAAAGAAAATCAAATCACTTCTGTGTTGATATATTCTTAGACTTTGAAAGTCAGGTTTAAAGGTTCATATATTTAGTAGTGAGTGGAACAGTGTCAATTTGTGACACTCCAGGACAAGTAGCCTCAGGGTGTCATGATATGACCTGCTGGCTCAGTAAAATGAAATTATACCAAATGACATCTCTGAAATATTCTGGAAAGTTAGCTTTTTTAGAACTTAGGTGCTGCAGAGACACTTAGCTAAATAAAACAGATCTCTCTACCATTGCAAAGACTAATTTCTTTTTTTTCTGCTAAGATTTAAAACATAACCACTTACATTTAGGGAATTATCAGTATAAGTAAAAATGCAGAGAAGCAGTAGGAAATGTGTGGTTGAAAGATGCAGTTAGCTATTATCGTCATGCCAGATGTGGGTAATACTTAGAAAAAAATTGAATGCTATACACACAGAATTGAGGGAATTAGTTTTTGATACAGATGTGTCAGAGTTGGTTCTGTGATACAATGGCAGTTTAAAAGTGTTTCCCAAAGAAAGGGTTGTCAGCTTCCACTCTGAAACCAATATAAAAGGACACAGTCTCAGTCATATTTTCTATACTGCTTGCAGAAACCCTATAAAATCATGACTAATTAATACTCAACAAGAGCACCAAAAACAAGCACAAATGCTGCTCAAAGTTTCCAGAAAATATCCATTCATTCTATAAACATTTTTTTGAGGTCCAGGGGATATGATGAAGAACAAGACTAATGACATCCTTACTTATATAAAAATTACATCCTAGTTGGGAGACATATAATAATCAACTAAGCATATGTATTAATAATGTAATTTCAGATAGTATTACGTTCTATGGAGAATATAAAACAGGGTTATGTGATAGAATGTACCTGGTGTGAGGGTATTGTGAGGACAGTCAATATTACTCAGGGAAGGCATTCTAGATAAGAAAACATCGCGCACAAGAAGATTTGGAGAAAGGGCATTTATACAGAGAAACACCAGCTGAAAAGTCCTTTCAGTGAGAATGATCGAACAGAAGAAAGCAAGCAGAATGGTGTGGACAGAGGGAGCTGTGTAGTACAGGCTGAGGTCAGAGAGGGAGCGAGGAGCCTTGACCACATATGGCCTGGAAGCAATGGCAGATTAGACTTTTGTTCCAAGTACAAAAGGAAGACATTGGAGAGTTATAAGCATAGGAGTGAAATAATATTTATGATTAAAATGATTACAGTTTCTGAAACTAAGAAATTACCTGGTACCAAACTGGGTGGACATTAAATTGCATCTAGATAAAATTGGATGTGGGGAGACCAATTAGAGGTTATTGTGGTAGTCTAGGTTCTTCCTTTCTTTTCCTTTCCTTCCCTCCTCCCTTCCTTCCTTCCTTCCTTCCTTCCTTCCTTCCTTCCTTCCTTCCTTCCTTCCTTCCTTCCTTCCTTCCTTCCAAAGATTCTTTCTTTCTTTATTTTTATAGAGAGGGGAAGGGAAGGAGAAAGAGAGGGAGAGAAGCATTGATGTGAGCTCCTAACCAGGGTCCTGGCCAGCAACCCAGGCGTGTGCCCTGACCAAGAATCCAACCGGTGATCTTTTGGTCTGTGGACAACACCCAACCCTCTGAGCCACACCAGCTGGGGCTGTGGTAGTCCTGATGTTTAACAGTAGTGATAGGTTTGGGGTGGTAGTAGTGAAGATGGTAAAGTGATTAGGTTGAGAATAATTTTGGGAGCAGAGTCTACTTGCAGAGATTTGACTATAGGGAATGAGGGGAAGAAAGGAATCAAATATCACATCTAGGATTTTTGCCTTGAGCAGCTGGCTAGCTGGAAGCATATTTACTGAGAAAAGATGGGGAAGCACAAATTTATAGGAGATGAAGTTAAAAATTCTATTTTAGACATGTTAAGTGCAAAATTCCTATTAGATGTGAAAGTGGATCTTGCTACCAGTCTATCTGTAGTCTCAGCAAACTGAAGAGCTCTGTGGGTAATCATCATTGTTCTCTTGTGCTTGCTGTTCTGCATATTCTTAGATTGAGGGAATAATAGAAAAAAATCCAATTTTTCTTTTATTCAAAAAATACTTATTTTAAACATCTATGTCATAAGCATTCACAGCAGGCACTGTTCTAGCAGTGTGGACAGGGCAACAAACAAGATGGAGTTGTATGTTGTATTCAGTTTTTCCCTTTCAGGTTTAGTTTCAAGAGTGTGGGTGAAACATGGATGACTCACTTCCGTTCTTTACTAGCTAGTACAAAGCTGGCGGTCAGTTTGGTCTCTGTTGCATCACACATCTCTGGCATTCAGTGGAAACATTCAGAAGCAGACTTAGTAACCTGAATTTACAATGTCACCTGCCAAAGTCCATTAGTAATGAATACAAAAGGAACACTATTTAATATATCTTCCTCCCACTTATTCATCCTGTTCTTTTACTCTTCTACTATTTATTATTTATAGAATACCAGAGTAAAATAAATGTCTTTGAGCTTTGATGATTAATAAAAATGGTTGGATATAGAAATAATTAATTAAGTTTAAGTTTGCTGAAAAGTCACCAGAATACTTCTAAGTAATCAGTTCTTGCAGCCTTCATGGAATTTCATGAACAGTAAAAAATTGTGGTACTGGAAGTAAGAAATTAACTGGTGCATTTCAATACTGATGTGATAGGTTTTGATACTACTGGTTTAATGAAGGAATAGTTTCTATTTTTCTTTTATGGAATTCTAAACCAAGGAGAGAAGCAGAAATTTTAAAAAATGATTTCTCATTTGATCTTTGAACTAATTCTGGTCCTAATTATCTTCTGGTGACTCAAATTTGAGGCCATAAAACACAGCCGGACTTCTCAGCTTCACTTCATATTCTGCACCCCCTCAGCTTTCCTTTAAACCGGTTCCTCTAGTTTCCATCTGAATGATGCTATCATCAGGGTGAGTTGTGCCAAACTGAGATTACTGTGTGCTATAGTCATAGTCTGGTTTCCTGTCTGGTGAAGAAATGTTTCATGGTGGTTGACAGCACTGCCTTTAGTCAATTAGACTAGGATTTGAATTCTGGCACTGCCATTCATTGGCTGGGTGTCCTTGGGCAAGACTCTTATTCTGCCTGCACCTCAATTTCCTCCTCTGTGTTTATGTGTGAGACTTAAATAAGCTAATGTAGAAAAAGTCCCAAGCACAGGACTTGTCACAAGGTAAGCATCTGTTTATATACTCCCCCCAAATATATTTGAGTACCAGTCGCCGTTCTAGGTTCTGGGATAAAGCAGAGTCAAATTAGACAAAGCCCCGCCTTCATGGTTCTTATATTCAGGCACTCCATGATCTTAATTAATTTCCATATAATGTTCTTTCTTTCCCGATAGCTCTGGGTACAATAGGAATACAGGCAAAAGATGGGTGTTTTACCATATTTTTCCCCTTGTGTGTAGTGTGGCCAGAGTCTGTGAGTCAGCCTCAGGCTCCATCCCTGCACCACACAGGCTGTCCCCTGAGGCCGAGCTCCAGTATCGGCCTTCCCTGCGTTGCTCCCCACCCCACTGCTGACACTCACCTGCGTCTTCTGTGTCTTGTTCCCTCCCCTCTCAGTCACACAGGCTACTGATAAAAAGCTTCTCGTAACTGACACAGACAGAATATAGTACCCTATTTTGGGCTTTGCTAAGTTTCCCCAGAATGAATCTCTAGAAGTACAGTGCTGTAATTTGTGGATTGTGTGAGGTAGTAGAGAGCTATGCAGAAGCTGCTTGCATCTACCTGTTTACAAAATGTTGTATTTTGTTTATTGAACCCAAGCTGTAAAATGACTTTTTTTTCCTTCTCTTCCCCTACTCACTTTATGCTTTTCCACATTTGTCTCTTTCCTTTATGTTTATGTCATTTACTTTGCACAAAATATAATATATCCTGAAGCCAACTTAAATGCCATGTCCTCCTCTGAACTTCCTAATTGAAAGAAATCTTCCTCTTCTGAACCTCTCTGGCCAGCCTTACCAGCATTGTCCGCATACTTGTTATTTCCTCTGCACTTCTCTGCATCCACAAACTTAATGAGGACACGTGTGAATGTGTGGGGGATAAAACACAAGTGGGCAGCTGAGAGCTGAAGCCAGGCCATGGCCTTTCAGAGGTAGAGCAAGTCCTCTTCCTCCCTCCTTTTCTTTAAAATTTGTTTTAAAAAACTAAGACAAGTTTTTAATATAATAATGTGAGACTTAATAGTTATATAAATTACAGTGTAATACTTGTGTTACTTATACAAATTATTTAGGATATTATTAAAATGTAAATTGTGATCTACACTATAGATATATATTAATAGGCTATTAAAGTTTTATTATGACTAATATCATAAGTGTATACCAGAGACTAAATATATAAAATAATTCTAAGAGATTATAAGTTTATTTTGAGGCCTTATTGAGTGACACCCTGGGTGAGTGACTCTTTGCCCTCCACCCCCCAAGTTACATCTTGCATGCAAGCAGTGGTGTCAGGTGTAGATAAAATCAGTAACAAATATTAAAAAATAAGGGAGATCACAGGAGGATAAAAATGTACAGGGGTAGAATTCTGGAGACAGACTGAGACAATATTGGGGAATGCTGCTTGTACTAGTTCAGGACCTGGGCTTTGGGGTTTCACAGATTCAGGGAGGCAAACAACCTAGAGACCTAGGAAGATGGCTTTCCTACAGAAGATTGGATTTTCATAGTAGTGGAGGGTGGATATCAAGGAAGAGTCCTGGTAAAGACCAAGAGAACAACTTCACATTTTTGGTGAACACGCTTGGGACATCTTTGTTCATAACCCCTTTCTTTGACACCCTGATCCCTCTATAGCACTGATAATAAACAGCCCCAAGTAACTTGTGACTCCCTTACTAGCGAGATGGTTTGCAAACAGTAGGAAGAGGGCTGAGAAATTATGCAGAGAGAAACAGAAACTAGAAACCATGTGAATCCTGAGGAATCAAATGAGTTGTCTCAGCTCCTTGACAATTTCAGTTCCCATGAATCCTGTTGGTACATTGCCATGGATTCTGTGAGCATTATTTGAAGTTCCCTTGCTTTATATCCTACAAGTGAGTCACTGTTTTTTGCATTGAAAAGAGTCCTGATTAGAACAACATTTGATATGTTGTTGAAAATTGATAGTCTCTTCTTGTCCCAGGAACTTAAGTTCTTAGTCTTAGATACAAGAAGAACTAGATCTGTTTCTTCACACCAGTTAATATAGTTTTCATGTTCAGGAGGGAGGAGTGTTTGGGCATTTCTCATAGAGTTGGGTTGGAGCTAAGATAAGAAAGAAGGAGACAGTTTCTAATGAGGCCTGCATGTAGACGGATAGATGTATGTTTAGGGCAAAGGCTAAACTGATGAAACAAAGGGACACTTTCAGTATAATAACTCAAATAAGATTAAAGTTGATCTCTTTTTTTTAACAGAGTAATAGGTGCGTTCTGTTATAGGGTCAGATATGTCAGCTGTCCTTGTTTATCTGGTGACTAGTATCATGATCATGTTTGAATCATGTAGGAATAGAGAAAGGGCACCAAAGGCCAGAAGCTAGATCTGCCACATTACCACTACTTAAAGTCAAATCCCATTGGTCTAGCTTGGTTATTTGACCATATGTAACTATGAGCAAGGCTGGCTAATGTACTCTTTATTTTATGTCCACATACACAGCTAAATAACTTTAGATATTCTATCACTTAAAAAAAAAGAAGGAGGGGGACTGGGGTAGGTAGAGGGTATAAGGGGGATAAATGGTAATAGAAAAAAATACAATAAAAATAAACTATTAAAAAAGAAAGGAAAAGAAAGAAAGAAAGAAAGAAAGAAAGAAAGAAAGAAAGAAAGAAAGAGCGAACAATTACCTTATGGTTTCAGTAGAATATGTAGTTAACAGGAGATAGCTGGAGTACCACCCAAAAGATTAACATGGTTTGTGTTCTCCTCTCCCTCTGATTTTGACTGCATTTGGAGTTTTATTATTTTATTTGTTTACAATTTAAATTCACTTAGTCATTTTCATTTTTATATTTTATTTGTTTTTATTGTTAGATATTTTTTACTTCTAAGTCACTAAAGGTCAATCAAAAATTCAAATTAAATGTCATTTACTTTTATATAACCATTAATAGTTTTATGGGTGCCAACAACTTTCTAAAAAAAAATAAAAGAGCCACTTACTGCTGATTTAGCGCTCTGGATACATTAGCAAGGAAAGTATGTTTCACTCTGATAAGCCTCTGGGGATCAGAAATTGCTACTTCAAAGTGGAAAGAAATGCTAGCTAGCGGCTGTGGGAGGGGGATAATTGTGGAATATGTGAAACACACCTTTATAATTTATTTAATTTTTCAAAAATAGTTGTGTGATAACTCTACAGGGGGTAATGGTAGGGTAGGCATTTATCAAGCACAGAAAAGGCAATCGGACAAGTAAGGCATAGGAAAGACACAAAAACCCAAAGTTGAAACAACTGAAGATATTCATTCTTTTATTAACATGGTGTCAAAAAATATCTTAATAGCGCATTAGAAATAACCTGACTTTAAATATGTGTAAAACTCCTATATTTCCCCCTATTTATTTATTTATTTATTTATTTATTTATTTTCTAGATTGGGTTTAGGAATAAAAAGCAGAAAAATCAAAGTGCTCTGCTATGATCCTTGCTCTTAGGTGCTTACTGCCCCATTATGGGTATGTGGGTATGGCAAGGACTTACTGTGACTTGCTTAAATGGAACTCAGATAAGAAAGATTCCATGAGGTCATATGACTAAGATGGGAAAGATTGGAGTGAGGCTGCTGGGAGGAAAGAATGTGAATCAACTTTAGATACAGCATTATTTATCCTTCACAAAATGGCTTCTTAGAATCTCTCTGGATTCCAAGGTCTGTCACTTGCTCTGATATTCAGTATTTTCCTGCCCTCCCAGCTTTTTCGAAAATATGGTTCCAAACTACCACTTTGACCTTAGCTTTGACCCTAGCTTTTGGCACATGTATTTAGAAAATGTTTCCCTTGTAAAGTGCTTTATTAGTTCCAGGTTCCATCATGTGGTCTCCTGCATATGAAATTCTACCAGAGCTAACCCACTCTTGTGCCTAACTTTATCTTCTGGCTCAGTATTGCCTCAGGTTCTCTGAGCCTGGTTTTCATCCTTCTTTTATCAACTGTTGTGTTTCAAGTTTATTTAACAGTACTAGTGGTCAGATGTGCATTTTAATTGGGCAGAATAGACCTGAAAATGGTACAGGAACTCAGAGACAAAGATCATTGACAACATAAGGTAAGGAGTCAGGGTGGAGGTGAGTTTTGAACCAGGCCTTAAAGGATGTCCAAGGCAGAATGACACCTTTGTGATGTTGTGGAGTGAAAGGAGCTGAATATGCTGGGTACGCACAGAAAACAGTGTTGGGGGAGGTAGAAGTGTTTGGCAGAAGCTGATGAGCTGCTCTGGGTGTGAACCCTTGTTCATGTCTCCAGATACCTGTATGTACTTCCTGCTTCCAGTTTTGGATACCCTCCAGGATGACAGCTTTTGAACTTCCTTGCTGATAAGTTTTTCAGGGTCCTGAGGATAATTAGCATCTTTTAACATAAAAATCTGTTCTTTGGGTCATAGCCTGTATCTATCTTTCATTCATAAAATACTTAGTATTGACCCTGTACTCCTGTGGGTTTCAGTCCTATGTATGAGTTAGGTGAAGGAGTAGAGAAGTCAGAAACAATCCAACATTAACCTTTAAGGAATTTGGAGTCTTGCTGGATAAAGTAAAGCACTGGGAAAATAAAAATCTATAAATATATAAGACAAAAAATACAAGTTTGGTATTATTATGTAATATCTCTCTCTTTTTATTATAATGATTTAATTATTAAATAAATACTGTCTTTTATAAGGTACAATATTGAATATTTTAAAGACATGATTTAGCCACAGAGAAGCACTAATAACACTCTTTAGAAGATTAATTGTTCCAAATGCTCAACGCATGGACCCTAAAAACGTTACACACTTATTTCATGTTTTACATTTGCTGATGGGAGTTATATCTGGAGTTAAAAAATATTTGGCAGATTCCTAAGAACCCTTTTTAGACTAAAATTTGACAATGCTCTTTTAGCTTATACATGCCATGCTATGTGTGGAGATTTGCTGACAGAAAATGTCCTTCTGGGAAAGACTGACACCTGGAAGGCTTCTGTCAACTTCCAACAAAAGCACCTGGAAAAACTACAGATCAGATTCTATGTAAATGTGTTTCTATTTAGCATATGCCTTCGAGTACACTGTATCCAGTTATGTAAATACATACTGGAGAATAATATTAATATTCGTTTTAAGATTTTTCTACATGAATCTGATAAAAAGAAAATTTTCTGATAACTTTTATAGTTGTTTATTAAAATAACAGAGACTCAGCTCTGACCATTTCTGATCATATGGCCATCCTCCTTTCAATCTCTAGTGTGCTTTGTGCTTCACTGACACTAATTGTCATTTTCAGCTTTCTTTACCTTTTTATTTCCTCTCTTTTATTTGCCTGTGAATGACTAAAGTAAGTTCCATGTTCATTTTACCCATTTCCTGTATAACATCTTGCTTAAAATCGGTGTTTAAGGGAAAAAAACTGTGTTGTGACACTATTCTTTTTAATCTTGAGGTCTGAAGAGAATATTTTATTTATAACCCCCAGCACCTGTTAAATGCCTTAGCCTGAATAAGAACTCAATAAATGATTGTCCCTTAAACCTCTGAAAATTGTATGTAAATGCTACATTTTATCTTCTATGCCTGTTTGTCTTAGTGCTTTCAAGAAGAAAGGAGCTGTGTTCAGACAAACCACAGAAATCACATGAAATGGCCCCATTGGTTCTCTAATTACAACAAAGGTAGCTGTATAAGGTTGCTAATAGATCATAAAGCTCCAAAGAACAATATGGGACAGGTGACAATTTATGTGGAGAAAAGGGGATATATTCTAAAGAGTAATTATATTCTATATTGTTTTCACATTCCTGTTTGGGAGACCAATACAATATTAAAAAGTTCATTAACTCTCTTAACTACAACTATCAAAACTAATGTGAAGCCTCTTTACCATTGGTATCTAAGGCAGATGGAAAGGAGTTATTTAAAGGCAATCTTATGGTGATATTATGAGAACAATACCAAGTAGGTTGACATTGCCATCTGCCACACAGTTGAATCCACAAATGAATGTGAAAATAATACCAATGAGTTATTACTGATGACCTGTTATAAATTATAGTTCAAATAGTGTAATATGGTGGCAAATAGCAGAGAAGGTTGCAAAAAGGACAAAAGTAAAAACAAACAAAAAACCTAGATACTACGGAAGAAGATGCTTGAAATAATTAAGGTAATATAACTTTTAGTTTTGTGATTTAATCAAAACTTCTGCGAGGATCTTGTTGACTTGCTATATACATCACATAAGCCTGTCTTGATTTGTGGGCAATTGAGTTTTCAGATGTGTGTTGTAGGTAGAAGTAGTAGCCATATAAAAAGTTTCTAGTCATCTCTGTTAACATTAGAAAGATAAAATACATTATCCTATGTGGCATACATTTTAGAGGCCAATTTTTTTTTTTTTAAAACAGAGGCATCGCTAAGAAAATAAATAATAGAAGCAAGGCCTTTATATAAAAATAAACTAAATTTGACACAAAAGGAAAGAGAATTTTTAAAAAACAGATGCATAACAAGAAAACAGCATAATAAATCATCCCAAGATTTCAAAAGTAAATTATTTTACTTAATTTGTCTCAAAATAAGCCAAATTTGTTTCAGATTATTTGGGGGGAGGGGGAGAGGTTGAATTAATTTTTAAAATTTCTTTTATAACCATTATAGGTGGTTATTTAGATGATTGCTTTATGAAAAAAACAGATTTAAAAAAGAGTCTGAATTTTGACAAAAGCAATATCTATATGCTTGAGCAATTATATGAATATTAACTGACAAAGGAGAGTTAAGTAATATTTTTTAAATGGGTGTGATATCATGTGACCAGTGTTTAATTGGTGGCATCCTAACACAAAGTCAGTAAGTTGTGTACCTGTGTGTGGTGAATGGGTCAAGGTGCCAGGCAACTTTGTATAGAGAGCTGCAGGAGAGTAAGGGAAAAGAGAGAGGGAAAGTAATATTGATACCATTTTCCATATCGGTCTTATCACTTTATAATATCCAAATTCTAATCTGGAGTCATTTTATGCTAAGCTTCTCTCACTTTATTCTCTTCTTTCTCCTTTCAAGTCTTATAAAATATATGACAAAAAGATTAAGTACTACTCTTGTATCTCTGTTGTTTATTATGATGAACTACTTATTCAATTAATTTTGTATGTTATCCTAACTTTCCACTTGCCCAGAAGACCAGGCAGCATTGAGGCTTGAGCCCTATCTTTGGAGAGTCTCATTAAATCAGAGAAGGTTAGGGTGCAGAAATCCATATATTGATAATCATCTCAGGTGATTCTGAAGGCCAGACAGGATTTTAAATCTTAAAATGTGTCCTCTTTTACCCTTTTTTGCTTTATGTAGCAAACATAGTAATATTTCCTTTGAAATCAACTAATCTCAATAACAACGTAATTAATGTAATACTTCTTTGTGTCTACATTTGCACTGTAAGGTAGGCTTCAGTATGTTAAAATAGAGTGCCAGTTCTCTTTTGAGATCCCACTACTTCTTGAATTATCTAAGAATCCAAAATGTGGTGTTTACTCAGTCCAAAAGGTCTGGCCTACTTTCCAAGGTCGTCAAAGGAAATACTGGCGAGTCTAACCTGCTCACTATTGCATGTGCCTCTAGTGCTCACACGGTATTTGATGGATGCTTGTAGTGATGCCCTTGTTCACTGGACCCTTGACTAGGCTCAGGCTCCATAGTTAAGCTTTCTGGCTAGAGCTCCCTTTATTTCACACTCACATGTTTGCCCAAACAATCCTGGTCCTAATGTCTTCAAGATTAACCTGTATATCTGTGTGTGAGAGTATGTGTGTGTTACAGAATCAATTCTCTTTCAAAAATCTATAGACTCTCATGATAAGCTTATTACTTCACTCAGACTACCCTTTTCTTATAGTGAGTGGGTATCCTCTCTGTCTAGCAAAGTAGCTCTCAAACTTTAACTTGCATTAAAATCACCTGGAGGACGTATTTAAACATGATTGCTGGGCCCCAATCTCTGTGTTTCTTAGCAAGTATTATGGTCTGAATTTTGTCTCTCCCAAATTTGTATGTTGAAGCCTTAACCCCAGTACTTAAGACTGTGACTGTATTTGGAGATAGGACTTTAAAAGGGGTAATTAAAGTTAAATGAGGTCATAAGAATGGGGTCCTAATGCAAGTTGGCTGATTTTTTTTTTTAATATGTAAAAAAAGAAAGAGACTCCAGAGGTACACATAGAGGAAAGATCATGTGAGAACACAGCAGGAAGGTGGCCATGTGCAAGCCAGAGAGAGAGACAGAGACAGAGACAGAGACAGAGAGAGCCCGTAGACAGAGAGAGACTGTAGATGGACGGAGAGACTGCAGGAGAACCAAATCTGTAGACATCTTCATCTTAGACTTCTAGACTCCAGAACTGGGAGACAATGCATTTCTGTTGTTCAAGTCACCTAGTCTGTGGTACTGTGTTATGACAACCCTAGGAGACTAATAATACAGTAGATTTGGGGTGGGCTCAAGAATTTACCTTTCTAACAAGTTTCCAGGTGATATTGATGCAGCTGGTCTGAGGACCTCACTTTGTGAGTCACTGGGCTAGCAAATCTTTGTCTTGTTTTGAAAAACTAAAATGAACTAACATATAAATGTGATACTTCCTGTCCTGAGTCATATCGAGTGATCTAAGCTTTTTAGTTTTTTCCGTTCCCTTCTTTAACTTGGAGGTGCTTAGTTTGTCTCTAAAAACCGTAATTCTGAATTGGGAATAAAAGAGAAACTTATTAGTTAAAAAAGAGTGCAAAAGAAAAACTGAAAACGCATTGCTGATTTAGAGTAGTGCAAGGGTACAGTTTGAGAGTAATAATAAGAACATCAGATTGGGACTTTGGAAAACTTGCATTTGTCTTGATTCTGCCCCTGGCTGTCTATGGGACTAAGACAATTTCAAGAATTAAGGTTCCCACTTGTATAAAGATGGCACTAGATTAGATGATCTTTAAAATTTTGTACAGTTCCAATACTTTATAATTTAGCCAATAGCTATTAAAGAAATCCTGAGGAATGTGCTAGAGATTACTTAATGTTTTTAACCCTTTCCCATTTCTCACATCAGTGAATGACCAGTGATAGTTGTAGTAATAACAGTAACAGTAAATATTGGGATCTCCAAATGGGTACCCAGTAAATAGTACTCCTCTTCCCTGTCAGGCTTCTAACCTGTTGAGAAATAAGATAAATGAGGCAAAGAAAGGGTATGTATCCATAGTGGCCATATGGGAAGGTAATGCTGAACTGGGTTAGGTTTCCCAGGCAAGATTTAAGACATGGAAAAGCAGAACATTGTTGTTCTTTATGATTTTGGCTGTCTTGCTTGCTTCCTGGAGCTGAGTGTGACCAGTTGCTAACCTGAGAAATCTTTCCCCAGAGGCACAGCTGAGTAAACAGAACATGGAGGCAGGTCAGTGCTGGTATCTGGACCTGGGAAAAGACACTCGATAGTAAGGAGATAAATTTTATCCCCCACGGTTCTCACCATCCCATTAAGTCAATGAGGTTTGCAAAGGTGAACCACTTCTTTGAGGTCACACAGCTGGAAAGGGGCAGAGCAGGGCCTGGAGCCCAGTTGTGATCTCTTCTGAATCAGCATTCCTAACTACTCTGCCAAAGTTTAAGTTGCAGAGATGGAATCTGGCAGTGTGTGGGCAAATCCTCATACTGGTATATAGGGAACCTCAGCCCAGGTTAAAAGCCTGGACTTCAACCGTGATAATTAACCATCATAGTAGCCATTTTCTCTGGGTATATGTTCATTTAATTTTAAGGGAAGAAATACAGCCCCTGCTTTTCTTATTCCTGACCCCTTCCCATCCTGCTAGGCCACTGTAGTGGTCTTTGTTTTTTCACTAATACAGGATGATTTTACTACTTTTCACATTGTTTCTCAGCATTCACACTTACTTTTTTTTTCTGGTTAATATATATATCTTATTTCCTTTAGAGTTTGGGAGGACTACTGCCCTTTACATGTCTCCAAACTTTTAAATTTGAAAAGGAGATGGAGAAAAAAGTTTATGAAAGTAAAGTTCATATCCCATTCATATTCACACACTCTCAAAAAATGCTAGTAACAGCAGATGCCTCTACATGCAGGAACAGATTTATCCTAAATCTGGACACAATGAACTCCTTTTATTTCCTTAGAAAAGCAGAGCTTGGCCAGATTTGGTGGAATATTTCTTTCTCCCGAGTTAACAAAATTATTTCAGCTTATATTTTAATGACGTAAAATGATGGAATTTTTTATAATTTTTTTTCTTTAGGTATTATTTTTATATAATATTCTCCAGTATCTAGCACAAAGCTAACATATAGTTCCATTTATTTGACTGTTCTTTCATTGATCCTGGCTTGATTCTTTAAAAAATGTAATGTTTTAATATTTATATTACCAAGCATTGACAATTTCAGGGTTCAAGACAGTCAGAGATTATTATAGCAAGTATTACTATTAGGTTAATTAGCTATCTGATGTATTAACAGGTAATAATAGGAGATTTTCACTTTACCTATAACCATATACCTGTCAATATATGATACTAGATAATTTTTACAGGTATGAAAAACTTTAGAATGGGGAAAATGAGGAAAACTTGTATCATTATATAGCAAACACTTAATCTTTGACATATTCCCACATTTTACATGGTTCCATTAAGTGAACTTTGAGTACAATTTCCTGGAGAAGTCTTGAACATAACTGACATTATCCTTCCCATTCTATATGCTGTGCAATTTGCTTCCACATTGAGTCACCCAATTTAGAAGGGCAATATTTTATATAAGGGTTTTATCAAGTACTGGATTATTGGATTATCAATTGTACTATTTTCTCCCAGTCATTGCTAACCTTTCTCTCTCATAGGCAAAGTTAGTTTAAGTTTTCCTCCTTTTCTTTTCCAAAACTTTACTCAAAGATTTAATTTTTAGATGTTTTCATTTCCTTTTCTCAGTGACATACCTTTTTCACATACTACCTCAACTCTTAACTTCAACAATTATACTTTGACTAAATAAAGTCAGTTTTCTGTTTAAATTGTGCTTGTCTGGTATTCTAACATGTACTTTTCTGGCTAATTGGAAGTTAATTGTTGCAGAAAATGATGCATTTTTGACAGAATTAATACATAAAATGGAATCACTTGTTCATTCATTTGACATACAGTTGTTGAGCATCTGCTATGTGCAAAGGCATTGTTGCACCTGCCATGGGAAATACAATAATGTGGTCATTTAACCATAAGTCTCTAGGAGGTCAAGGACCATATCAGTGTATCTTCAATACTTGCTGTGATACTTGGCATGTGCTAGGTAAACATGAACTACTCCCTTAACAAATGAATATGATATTCCTTAATCTAATTTATCACTTATTGTTGTCACTTGTATTATTTTTATAGATTTTTAAAGAGCAAAATGTGCTCCATAATTATTAATTGATTTGAATAAATTTGTAATAAGTTGAAGATAATGAAGGTAATGAGTTTATGCTGTATAAATTTATAATTCCTAAAGTCATTAACAGCCAAATGGCAATATTCCAAACACTTAAAATTTCTAATACTTTGTTTTCTTATCTAGCTATTTTCTTATAGAACAACACAGTAATGATAAGGCACAGAGACTTCTTATCTGTGGTGCTTAGAAAGAGTCAGGAGAAAATGAGAACGCCAGGGCTTGGATGAACAACTAAGTTGACGACCTGTAGTTAGTAGAACTTTCTTCACATTTACAGTAGAGGAAGGGTGTGATAGTGAAGCATGGGCTCTGTTCAGGTGCTGCTTACAAAGTCTCCTCCAAGTTTATTTCAATGTATGCACACTGCTGAGTTTGGGGTGACATCAAAGTTGAGGAGATGTAACCAAGGAACAGAGCTGGAGAACTTGGTCCAGCTCTACATTACTATCCTTGCAAAGTCAGAGTTGAGTCAATTTTCCCTAAGATTGGAAGACAAGTTTTCAGCAGCATTAAGCCCAATTTCCACAGTGCCTATTTTTTAAACAGATAATAAAAGTAAAAATTTCTTCACCTAATGCAATAATAAAATCTAAACTTTTTACCATGATGCATAAGAGCCTACAATGAGCTGTTTCCAGCCAACTGTCTGATCATATCTTCTAGCCCTCTCTCCTTTACAAGTAGTCTTCATGCCATTGCTCAAGCTTCATAAAGTCTTTTCTTCCCTCTGGGCCTTTATACTTGCTGTTTTTCTTCCTGGAATGTTCTCCTTAGACCTCCCCATG
Source organism: Furipterus horrens (assembly GCF_987537825.1). Taxonomy (NCBI): domain Eukaryota; kingdom Metazoa; phylum Chordata; class Mammalia; order Chiroptera; family Furipteridae; genus Furipterus; species Furipterus horrens. The sequence continues at coordinate 56,229,548 of NW_028327175.1, read as the reverse complement.
GCTTCCTCTTTCTCATCTTCAGATCTCTGCTCAAATGTCATCTCCTACCATGACCATCCTTGATTACTCTTTCATATATCTCCTCTGCTTCCTGCTCCCTCCCTATTCTTGTGTAAGCCTGGGCTTGTTTGAGGGCAGATCCTGTCCTTGCCTGTCTGCCCCTGGACTATTGGTCAGTGAGGCTGACTGCTACAGGCTATGTTTTCTAGGCTGACATGTATGCTGGCTTCCTGTTGCACCTAACCAATGGGCAGTGCTGATGCTGAGTTGGAAGCAATTTCCCTCCTCCTTCTCTATCTTCAGTGGTGTCCTACATCATGCCTATTTTTAAAATCTGTGACTCTAGCTCACTCCTTCAGGTCACTATGGTTCCAGCTTCTTCCAAATGACTCCAGTACTTAGAATCTGGATAACATGATCTCCTTCCTTTTTCCCTCCAACCTAGGCATGGTAATGACATTATGTTCTTGCTAATCTCTGGAAATTCTCACTGTCTTGCTTGATTCTTCGGCTCTTTCCCTTATTCATTACTTGTGTTTTAAATAGAGTATTTCCTTGATTGTACACTAACTAAAATAATCTTATTACTCTGCCTTCTTTTCTTTAAAATCCCTATCTGCAGTTATTTTTGTTAGTATCTGTGCCATTGTGCACTACACTGTACTGTTATTGTTTGATTTAGTATAACGTAAGATGACAGACACTTTGTCTTATCTAGCACTATATTTTCAGTATTTAGCACAGTGCCTGGCACATGGTAGTTGTTCAATAAACATTTTCTGAGTAAAAAGAAAGTCTGGATGAATTTCTGCAGGTTTTAAATACAGTAATAGTAGTGGCACACACGGTGCTCTCATACTGATTAGTGCTTTGAACACCAAAGCTAACGAAAAGGCCATTATTTTTCTTAATCCAAATGGAAATCAAGGTGTTCTAATTTGTTTCGGAGGAGAGTGAGAAAAAGCATCTAATAAGTGTAATTCTATGAGATTCAGAGTTCTAAGCTGGATCAAGACTTTTATAAACCCAAATGGATTATTCTTGTAAGGCTGTGGTGTTCCCATTCTTAACAAATGGTCTTTTATATATGGGTATGTATGTGCTGCTGAATCAGAGTCCTAAAAAGGGCCAATAGATTAATTGATTTGACAATGCTCTGATTCCCTTCAGTTTGGTTGGCATCAACAAAAACATGGGGAACATCTTACTTTGCAGACAAAATTGACATATCAGATTTTGTCCTAAATAGTGTTCTAACGAATATGAGACAAATTTTATTCTGTTGGTGGTATCATTTTTTGATGATTTCACTATTGAAGGTGTTTTTATTTTGCTAAAGACCATGCTGTTTTTGGACACTTGCAGAAGCTTTTGTGGAATAATCAAGACCTAAACATATTAAAATTATTGGTCAGTAGCTGTAAAAAATCAAGTTCTGGCATACTATATTTATTTATTGGTTTATTTGTGAATCTTACTATTTACATGTCCTTCATTAGTAGACATTTATCACTAAACATTTCTGTCTCATTCTCCAATTCAAAAATAGTTTTAAAGGTACTTATAGCAATACACATCATACACAGGATAAAGAGAATTAATGGTTTTGACAATTAGAACAGAAGTAAATAATAATAAGGGAAATGGGACATAAATTTAATATACAAAAAAGCATGCTATAAGCTTTTTAGTAGTTTCTAGAGGTAGACCACTAGTTGGTTCTGAGCTTTCTAACAACCAAAACAAAGAATCCGAAAATTTATAAGTTCATAGTGCCTAAGGGTTAATATATAAAAATAACCCAGGAGAAGCTAAGCCTTTTTAGGTACTGAAACCTGAAAAGATTTCCAGTGGATTTTCATAAAGGGGACAAATATTGCCTGGTCAAGAAAGCCGAAGGGAAATGTGAGATATGATTACAAATACGGTTGGATGTCAGAAGTGGCTAGAGCTTGTCATTGTGCCTGCACAATCAGGCTGAGAGCAGGCCCCAGAGAGCAGATAGTAGTGTTACATGTCATCTAGCGAAGCCCTCTAATTTGATAGGTGAGGCATCTGGCTTCAGAATGGATAAATAGCTTTTTCAAAAGCTTGCAGTGTGTCGGAAATGGAACTTAGGATTCTAATCAATGTCTCTGACTCCATAGTCAGTGTTTTAAAACAAACCAGATAAAAAATGCAACCTGATTTTATTTCCCCAGTTTTATAAATCAGTGCTAGATGGAGAAAGGAAAAACATAGGTATAACCCAGGTTGTGAGTCAGTTGTAGTAGGAAATAAAAAGCTTAGAAGCTTGGGATTCGAGTGATAATGTGATCATGTAGGAAAGAAAATGGATGTTGAATCAGATAGATCTGATATAAATCCTATCTCTGCCATCTCCCAGTTTTATGACCTAGACAAGTTATTTATCATTCTAGAGATTCCATTTCCTTATATATAAATTAATAACAATGAAATACACATTGATGTATTATTTCAAGAATGCAAAAATGTGTGTATAGCAATTGACAGACAGCAAGTAACCTGTAATGTTAGCCTTTACTGTAATTATGATTATTATCAGGTCAGAGAAGTAATTAAGAAAGCAAACAGCTCAATGCATATCTAGAATTTGAAGGTCAGGACAGGCAAGAAGTAAAATACCAGACTGAAAACAAAAAGTCACAAATTATAAAGGGCAGATCTAAACTTAAGATCAGGAAGCCATGGGTACAGAAGGCAGCAGAGCCAGGTGGACAGGATAACACATTCTAATTTCACAGGATGGGAAAGGCTCAATTTAATGCACCGTTATGTTTATTTCAAAGATTGACCATTTGCTTTCTCCTGGCACAGGAGCCTGTCCCACCGCTTGACCCACTGGGGAAGTGATGCTCATTAACATGAAAATGAGAGCAGATCCTGACCTAATGGGGCACAGAATACTACTGCAAATCTTACCAAAGAAAACACAAACAGTATTTTCCAAATGCTAATTTGAGTATACATACATCTGAACACAACCATGGAAGTTGTCAGTAACTGTTCAACCTTTGGTGAACTATCTACTACATCAAAGTCCAAGTGTTCATAATATAGCACATGAAGGAAACAATGGTTGAGAAGAAACAGCATAAATCGAGCACTGTGTTCTATCACTCAACATTTAAAATTTAAATATTAGATTGATTTTATAGTCTACATGAATACTATCAAGAACTTTGTATTTTAAATAGAAAAAACATCTTCAAGTCAATTTGATTTAGAATTATCATTTCTATTTTTGAAAGAAGGAAACAGAGCTACATGAAGGATAAAAAATTTTTGTGACTAAGTATTATAAAACCAAGTGCCAAAATTCTTAGTATGTCATTCAGAACCTCTGCAAGTAGTCCCTCACCTCCCTTCAGATTTAATTTTTACTTCCTTCCTCATAAATGATATATTGTAACCTCACCTACTACTTCAGTAATATGCCTTACAATATTTTCTTTTCTGGGGTTGCTCATTTTCCCCTCAGCCAGTGCAGACACGTTCTTTCTTTCCCCTTTTGAATATTGAACTGCTGGTTTTCTAAATATCCCTTCCTTTGTGGAATCTTCTTATCTCCCAGATTAATTAACTGCACTTTACTTTTGGTTATTGAATCAAGTTGGTTCATGCATCGATGCCTCCTTCTTCCTCTTTCACAGTGCTAAGCATTTGTACTAAGTTCTGAGTAACAGGGAGAAAAAATAAAAAGAAGCCATTCCTGCCTTCTTCTAACTTAAAAATTAAGTAAGGGAGACAAATAAAATATTAAAATTTTAACATAAAGTAAAATATAACTGCATATTGTGGCAAGTGTTATGAAAGAAAGCAAATGTGTGCTAGCAGAAATGTAACAAAGGAGACCTATTTAGATTTAGGTAGAGAGGAGTGTGAGAGACTTTCTGAAGTAATATTTAAACTGAGAGCTGAAGGTTGAATATATATATATATATATATATATATATATATATATATATATTTTAATCTTTTTTCTGGGGAGCATCTTGCCTTCGATTTATTTTTAATTTTTAAATTTTTTTTATTATTGTTCAATATATTTTTACTGCACTCATTTGCATACTTGGATATTCCCCTGCTGGATCTAAGAGCCTATGTAACTATTCTTTTTGTCTCTTCTATGGGATCTGACACAGGACTTTGCCCGTGGGCAGATTCAATAAATGTTGCATTGAAAGGGATCTGTTCACTTAGCAAAAACCTAACTTGGTTAATTCATCTTGGTTCTCGATGTAAGTTTTAAGTTCTCATTTACTTTGAACTGAGACTTTGATTTGCTTCTTTGATGGATCAGGAGGCACTGGAATGGGGCTAAGAGGAGAAGGAATGGTTGCTGCTGGCCAGGTTTTTACAGTAGGATGAAGTACAGGTGATGGGAGCTCCACTTCTGCTCATACTAGTTTTTAATCCCTTAGGAAAATGTTGAGAGGGCATTCCATTGGTAATCTTTGTCTTTTTAGACTAGAGGATTCTATCATCCATTTAGGGAAACTCAGTTTAAAATGTCAAAACACAGAGACTATTGCAACTAGAACACATTTAATACTTGTATATATATTTTTTCTTTTAGTGACTTTATCTGTGTGGGTTTTTAGTAGTATTGCCACTGTGATTAATATATAAACTATGGCTATTTAGCCATCCTCACCAAAATTGATTTTCCAGTTAGATACCTCTAAATGTCTGATTTTCTTTGGCAAGAGAATGTGGTTGTTTTCAAATTAGAGTTGGTAGATCCTGTGCATTGTATTTAGAGATATGAAGTAGTCTGGCTACAACACTAACTTTTTATTGATTTCCAGGGTGGATTCAACTGGTCTGGCTGGGGAGGTAGGGGTTCCCATCCTCCTCATTTGTCTTTTCTTCGACTTAAATTTAACTTTCAGGATAAAATATCCAGTACTCCTTTTCTGGGACTGATTTAAAAAAAACAAAGAATAAGCTGGGGAAAGAATCTGAATCCAGACTTACACAGTAGAGGCCATTTATCATATAAGACATTCAGGCCAGGGAGTCCACCTGAAGAGAAGCCTTGCCCTCCCCTGCTGAAAGGAATAAGACCCTCATTCCGCTTCCAAGCAGCACAGGCCTCAAGGCAATTTTGGAGAGTGGTCATTATTATCTTCAACTAATCCAACAGAAGAATATGATAGTGTTAAAATTGAAGTTGGAGAACTTTATAAAGAAGAATCTCACTAAATTCAAAAGGTCTCAGAATGGCAGTATTTCTGCTACAGCTAGATCAGAAAAACTTTTTTGCACATTAAAATTGTACTTAATAGTTTTTATGGACTGAATAGAAAAATAGCATTATTTTCCTTTATTCTTTTGTTCTAAAAACATAACTGGATACTCTATTGTTGTAACACATTGTGATCTTTCTAAGGACATTTTCCAATAAATGGCATTGCTTCCTTAGGTGTGAGCTCCACAATTTAAATAGCAGCCTGTGTTCAAAGATGTATTTCATGCTGTGTCACTTTATCAGAAGAGCAATCTGCCATTTTCTGACAGCCAGTGACTTGTGGCTGACCCAGTGATACCTTTAAAAAGAACTCATTATCAGTCTAGTGAATAAAATGTGCATTATAAAATAGTGCGGTATTTAAATTTTCAATGTCAGTGATTTTTGTCTGCGTGGGTGTAGTGAATCAGGGACCAGCTGAAGGAGTTTCAAATATTTGATATTTCAGGAGAGTGGCAAATTTAGACAGTCAAGGATTCCCTTCATTCTTTTTAGGATTAAACCAGCTGTTCTTTTCTTATGAATAGATGAAAAAAGATTAAGAAAAAATTAAGACACGTTTCAATGAGTGAGAAGTCATTGTTTGAGGAACAAAGGATCATTATTAGTACCATACAGACATCTTTTATAAACATAAAGAGACTTCATTGGAGAATTAAGGATGAATGAAATATGGACTATGCTGTATCTTCTTGATTAATTCTTAAAAGTTCTTCATCATTCTACCATGTTATCGTCAAATTTACATCCCGTGAGAAGTCAGCAAGTGGAAAAAACAAAACAAAACAAAACAAAACCAGAATGGGAAGAGGTTAGAAGAACAGCATCCTGCTGGCTGACCCAAGGACATTTTTAGACAAACAATTTTAATCACTGATGGCCCGTGGCAGATTATTTACACATTTCCAGGGCTGGTTATTATAAGGATGCCTCACATTATTTCAGCTGTGAGGAGGTAAAATTGTGATGGTGTCAGGTTGAAACCTCATTTGAGAAAATTTCACATTCCACAGTGACTAGTGACTGGAAATTCAGACTTGATGAGGGGAGGGAGAGAAGTGAGAGCACAGTGAAAGAGCATTGGCACCAGAACAGTTGTTATTTTTCAGAAGAACCTTTTGAAAGTGATCACTTATATTTAACTTCATGGAGGCATCTCTAAGTCCCTGTTATGGGATTTCATATCAACCATTTGGCTATATGCTATTCCAAAACCTCTAGTATCTCCACTAGAAAATGTTCTCCCTCATAATGGGTTGAAAAGATTTTGGAAATACTGTGAGAAATTTTATGGTAAGGCACTGTCTTCTTATAGAATATGCAAAAAATGAAAAAAAAATGAGGTGAATCTGTTTCTTTCCTTTTCCACAAAAATGCTTTTTCCTAATATTGGTGGTGGGAGGTAGTGCTGGTCTATCTACAGGATTTGGAGTTATAGTAGATTATGTCTAAAACTCAACTTTTCCTCTTATTTAGAATCTATTAAAAACAAGTACAGGTAGTTATAAGTACTGTATTATTATTGCTCAAGTGAAGAACTTGGGCAGCATTCTCAACGTCTTTGCTCGTATACTTCTCAAATCCTTCTGGTTACCAAATCCTGTCCATCAGATCTCATAAATATTTCCCAGTAGTCACCTCCTTAATGACCATATTGCCACAGCCTCTGCTATTACCACAGGCCTTTATCACTGTTCACCTGCGTTTCTGAGATAACTTCTTCTTTGAACTCCTTGTCTACTTGTTTACTGCCTTATGTAATTCTGTCTACACATTACTAAAAATTACCACCTTTTAAATATACAAATATAATTATGTCATAATGCATTAGAACACTTCACTGGCTTTCTTTACATCCACCGTAAAATTTAAACTCATAAAATTGTATACAAAACTCCTTCTTTCTTTTTCTATAATACTCTTATGGGTACCCTATGGGTCATTCAGGCTGGAATGTTCATTATTTTGCATATGTAAAGGCCTAGATTCCCCCCTGCTGACCTCTTATATCTTATCCGGCTCCCCCAACCCCAGCACTCTGTCTCTTACTGGTCCTGTTTATGCAACTGAAATGCAAGTTCCTCTGCAAAATCTTCCCTTTGTCACCACAATAAATTTGGTTTACCTTCCTGGTATTTCAATACCACAAGCCCACACTTCTTACTGAGCACCTAGAGTTTATTTTTAATGTTAGTTTTTCAGGAAGGGCTTCATTTGTTGGATTGTATCGTATTTACTTTTACTTCTCTAGCAAAGTGTTAACACCACAAGCTATAAAAGTTTGCTGAAAGGATGAATGTCTTGGGTTTAAGTGTTACTAATTCTAGTGGCATTAGCATTCTGAAAGAGATCAAAGACTTACATTGAGGAAGTGAGTCTTAAATTGTGGCATTTTAGGCTTAGACCAACTGACAAGGTATGCGTGGTGTGCTGTGCTGTGCTGTTTGGTGTGTGCATGAAGGGCTATGGCAGCAATGTGGGGCAGCAGGTGTAGAGAACAGAAATGTCTCAAGGTGCTTTGAATAATATCAGGTAGTTGGATATTCTCTCAGGAATGTGACTAACATAACTAATATGACTATTAGTCATAGTGACTTAAGCACATTAGGGCTTTTTTTTCTCTTGTAATAAGACTAGAAGTAGGTAATCGCTGGCTCAGTGGATCAAATATGTCAAGACAGAGGTCTCTGTGATCCTTTTACTTTTTATCTTAAGGCCCTAAAATGGCTGCCAGCGTTTAGTCACCAGGATTGTATTCCATGTGGGGAGCAGGAGAAAATGTGGAAAGGCAGAAAGGAGAGTGCCAAGGGAAAATGTAGATAAAGACTTATCATATCGCTATGGAGAACTGTGTGGAACTGTGGTAGGCAGTTAGACAGACACGAGCAGAGCAAGGATGATGGACCAGGTATAGAAGATCACCAGGGTGGGAAACCCTGGATGCCTACCAAAGGGCAAAGCTGGGAACACAAGGTAACCTTTCCTCCCCTAGCATATCACTGGTCATGTGGTTCAGGCCCCTTGACATTTCAAGTCACTGGTCATGTTGTTCAAGCCTTCTCCTGACCTTTCATTTCCTGGAATGTTGCTAAGGAAAAAACAAGGGAGGCAGAGAATAGCCCTTAAGGATTAAGCCCCCAGGATAATGAGGTTCTGACCCACATCACATACATCTAGGCCTCAGCTGTGTTTCAGCTATAGGGCCAGAAAAGCAGCAAAACCAGACATGTGACTTCATGTCTGACATCAGGACCAGCTGCATTCACCCCCTGCCCTGGTGCTGACCAGACAGTAGCGACCATGACCACAAAAGGACACACCTGGAAAGCTGATGAATATTCTATTGGCATCCTCCCCGAGATCTCCAGATAAATACCCTCAAGATGGAGGACCCAGTGAGGCTCTTTCTATGGAGTACACCGGTGCTCCAGATGAGTACTTATGTTTAGCACATTGAGCTACTTAACTGTGAATAATTTTATTCTTCCCACTCAATCCCATCCACAAAATTCTCAACTTGTCAGTATTATTCACCCAAATTTATTAAATGCTGCCTCTGTGCCAGGTACTGTGCTTGTCTCTGGAGATACATAACATAATAGAATATAAGAGAGCAGGACGACCTTTTTGCTCTTTAGAAGCTTATTATTGAGTGGAGGAAACAGAAAAATCAACAGGTAATTTTTATAACATTCTCTGAGCAAGGCAAGCCTTTGAAGCTTTGGACAGGTAACATCTGGACACACTCCAATCTAGGCAGGGGAGGACAATACAAGAAAACCTCTATGAAAAAAATGACAGCTCATCTATTTTTTTTTTTTTTTCTTAGAAGAGGAGAAATTGAGGAGTATGACAGTAGTTCTAAACAGATTAAAAAAACAGATCTTCAAATATAGGAAGGTGTGAGTTTATGAAATACTACAGGATCAGTAAGCTCTAGATAATTTATGAGACAACTCTCCTCAAGAAATTCAGAGAAAATGGGATCTAGAGAGAGAGGGTGGGAGGAATTAGTCTGTAATCAGGTATCTCTTCCACTGAAACCAGAGAGAACATGGAGTTTTCCAGCATTTTGGTACAAGTGTGCCCAGGGAAATTGAGAGTACCTACCCAATGACCTATATTTTTCTGTGAAAGGGTCCTAAGTGTCTTTAAGGACTTAGGATCAAGATCTTCAAGAGAATAGTGAAGGTTTAAAATGCTATCATGGGGACTTGGAGGAAGAATTGCTAGAAGTCCGTCAAATGATTGCCAGATTGTCTTGAGATTCTCCTGAAATTAAGAGATCAGCATATTTTTCTTGGTACCAGTTCCCATTACTGTGTAATTTTTCTCCAGAGTGCCTAAGAATTTAAGTTGAGGAGCTGAGGAAAGCCACAGTTAAATAAATTATTCTAAGGCTATGGGCAGATTGGTTTGGAGAATAAGGGGGCAAGCGATTTGAGGGTATTAATAAAAAATGATTTAAGTCAGAGCCTCCTAGATTTTTCCTCCTGGAAAACTAGAGCTGTCTTGTCTTCTGTAACTACAGCACATTGATGTATGGAGATAGAGCATTCAGTCGTCTAAGGGCTGGGCAGGACTGGAATAATCAGGGCTCTCCAGCGGCATAAATAACATTGAACATTAAAATACAATGCTAAATTGAATTAAAATATTAACATAAAAATGTTGTCTTTTTCTATTATGTTATGCAAATGGTTGTGAAGCACTGGGTTAGGAGATTTATGAGATCAATGCCCGGTGGGGATGGCAGTGATAGCCCCAGGAAGCCTTGATTTAGAGGAAATAGTTGTTTCCCTAAAGTAGAAACACAAGAGTAGGGGGTCGAGAGTTGCCAGGAAAGGGTGCTGTGGCCACAGAGGAGGCTAGAAATAAGAATTTCAAAGATCTGGGTGTGGCTACTCCAGATCTGGGTGTGGCTACTCCAGACTTGAGTGGAGGAGCGGGGCAGGGATTGGGATGTAGGTTAGAGACATTTAAGATCACCTAGAATGATGATAGTCAAGATTGCCATCACCTCTCTTTCTTTTCCCCCAAGTCCTTTTCTTTTCTTCCTTTGCTCTGGGGGGACCTTAATTAAGGAGTTCATTTTAAGGATGCATGTGGATGGAAATTGGAAAATTATCAGATATTAGAGCAGCTCTAGGGATCAGAGCTAATCTTTTTCATTGAACAAGTAGTTCATGGTTGAAAACAAATTTGAAGGCCATGTATCAAAAGCAATAGATCAATTAAATACCTTTCAGGAACTTTCTATAATTTCTAGTTCTTTCAGTTGAGATTCAATCTGTTTTAAATTTTGTCATCGGTTTATTTTTTTTTTTTAGTTTAAATCTTTTTCCACATCTCATAAACCACAGTGGCATTAATCTTAAATTAAGATCTGTTTTTCTTTGTGGTAGATGATATTGTTGACTTTTAATGTCTACAGCTTTTCTTTATGACTTTCCTGTGCAAAATAAGTCCATTACCTAACTGAAATTTCATCATAACCTGTCCTGAAATGACCTCTTTTTCACAGGTATCTCAAGACAATTCCAAGTCTATAGCATGCTCAATAAATGCTTTAATATAGGTGAGACGGTCTGTGGTTCTATAATTGATCATAGTTAGTTTCCTCTCAAGTGGTCTCTATCTACTTTTCACTTCAGAGACACACATTAAGAGATGTTTGTGTATAAAAGATTTTTGCTTCTTTGTTCTATGTTAACTCCCAGGAAAGCTTCGGATGGAAATCCAGTAATGTGCTCATACCATTAAGCCAGGGAAGAGTTCTTTATTTCTTTCCATTATTGTTCTTTTATATTCTTTCCTCACTTTCTTCGTTCTTTTTCTCTCTTCAGGTAATTTCATTACAACTCTGTAGGAGAAATTGTGATCTTTACTTACATAGCAATGGGGTAATTGCTAACTATGGCTAGTGTTAGTCAGAATTTAAAAGCAATTACCTAAAAACATTGCAAAAAATTCAGCATTTCATGAAAGGCTACAATCTGTAGTTCCAGCAGGAGAAATGTAGTATAATGTGTTACTAAATTGCAGTAAAATAGAATTACATAATTTTTCAGTGTATATGCAAATATGTATCATCTTACTGCTTTCTGTTCCAACAAATTGCAATCATTTAAAATGAAATGTAATAGGCTTCTTTAAAGAATTTGGAGGAATAATTTTCAAATATCTATTTGTGAAGAATGAATTGCTCAAATCTAAATATGGGAGAAATAACTTGGCGATCTGTTTATAGAAATTTGGATTGAACTTCCACAACAGGAGGGATATAAAATTAACTTATTCGGATTGTGCTCATATTTAAGATAAGGGGGGGAAATGTGGTTTCTGCTATTAGATCTAGTGTTAACATGAAATCACAAGAGGAGAAATAGTTTCAGAATGCTCTAAGAAAGTAGCAAAATCAAATGAAAAATATAAATGTGTGATGAAAAGTGAACTATCTCTCAAGGGCAGAATTTTCAAAGGAAAGTTACTCTAAAAATCTCTTTAGATGTTTGATCTCTAGTATGAACATTTAATATATTTTGCTCAGCTTTAAAATTGTACCCATTTAAAATCTGCCTTGTGCCATTTTAGAATGGTCTATACATTTAAGAAGGTGTCTGAGTCATTTCTCAAATTAATGCCAAAGGCAACAGACAAGGTCTTTGAATTTATCTTACTGGGTCAAAATCAGAGGTTTGGAGTTATAATTTTAGAGAGACAGGGGAATGCATAAGAACCAACCAATTCCTGTATCTTGCTTATGGATGTTTTGGAAGAAATAATTTAGCCTGTGCTATTATTCTAGAGAACTTGAAATGATTGCTATTTTTTTATGACTTAATTCAGATTCTCATATATTAAGAATATGAAAGATTCCCACCCCATTTCATTCAGAGACATGAATTTTCAGAACCCTTCCTATTAATCTTGTGGTATGCTTGGAATTTTCCCAAAGCATGAAGAAGAATGGAGCAAGAATGTCCACAGAGAAGGGAAAATGAGTATTAAAGTAGCACATTTCTTATCAAGTCAATTAAATTGACACCTACATGAAAACTATTTCTTATTATACTTTTAAAATGACCTAGAATTGTCTCTGTTTTACAGCATAGTGTCTACCGGTCCTAGTTTGTCTTGGAAATATTTTATTTAGTGTACAAAATTAAGTATACATAAAGGTCTTTAAATTAATAGAGATATATTTTAAAATGATTGTTTTTTCTCATTATTAAAGTGAATAAAGTTCATAAGCCTATATGCTATTAAGCTAGATGTCTGTGTGATTCTCTTCTGAACTAGTGGCACCTAAGGGTGCTGTTTGCAACCTGTCTTAATAAGTCACCTCTTAGTTCATTTTTTTCTAGTTTTTTTCTCACTCTATTCAGGACCCCTCAAGAGCTCTCTTTATTTCTGAAGCAAAATCATTTCTTATTAATTTAACTCATTCATTTAGGTATTTGTTGACTATGTAAATATTCAGAAAATTATTCATTCATCTATTCATTAAAATAAGACAAAAGAGTATTGAACTATTCAAAATGATGTGTTGTTCTGAGTGCTTGGGATATTCATTAATGACTAGCACATTACTCTTTCTTTTTTAATAGCTTGCAGTGCATCAGAAGGTGTAATATATGTTCAGAAATAACTATAATACAAGGAAGAAAATAGGGTTTCAGGAGAAGAGGGGGTCACTACTTAATGTAGTTCAAAAGAAGATTAAATTAGCTACATACTGGTTTAGTATTTCATTCCCATTAACCTCTCCATCTTGCAACCAGAAATCATTTCAAATAGATTACTTCAGGATAAAATGATGTGCACTTGTAACTTGCTTAAAAGAAATTTTGGTTTTCTAGCATCCTCTGAATAATTCTGGACCTCAAGCACCTCTAGCTGTTTCTAGGTATTGAAACCCAGATATCTTCCTTCCTTATTCTGTCAGAAGTCAGCTTCCTCTAATGTGCGGTGGAGGAGGGGTGGAAAGTGCAGATCAGTCTAGCTGTCTCTCTTTAGTACCTCTAGGGTCATGCTTTTTTTTTTTTTTTCCCCTACAGCTTCTTCTAGCAGTCTTCTCAAGGTTACCACACCACCCTGGGAAATTCTACAAAAATTATTTATTTTACATATAGAATCATTTCAAAAAGGGAATATAAAGTAGGAAAGGAAATATTTTAAAACTTGATAAACAAATAGGACTTTCCCCAGTGTGCCAGAGAGAAGGTACCTAAGTACCTTCCCAACATAGTCTCATGTGAATCCCCAAGTCCTAGCTGATTCTACTTCCCTGAAATTTTTGCCCTCTCTCTAGTATCTTCTTCAGTTCTGTGATAATCTCCAACCACTTCTCTCATTGATTGCCATCCCACTTGTAGGACTGCTCCCACTCCCTGTATCCAACTCCTTCTCCCTACATTTGTCCAGTCAAGGCCTTCATCTAGAGAAGTGCTTCTAGGGTCCTTAGAATGGTCAGAGACACAGTTGAAATTTAAAAGTTTATTGCCCTTTTGTTGCCTCTGGTTATTTTACTCTTCGGACCATTGAATCAATGTGAACTGTAGACACATTTATTAAACTATAACATGCTAAGGGTCAATATTTCACCTCTTCCAAAGACAATAATTTTCAGAACATCAAAATCCAAACCCATACAGAAAGGGGAAATGCTTCCTTAATATACAAGTCTCATTTTCCTTTCCACGGAGTCAGTAAGTTTTACTAATTTATTTAATGGCCTAAAACAGCAACTGTTTATTTAGCTTATGATTCTACGCATTGGTGATTTAGTTGGGCTTAAAAGATCATTTGGCTCCTGATTGTAGCTGACTGCATCTCACTCTTGTGTCTGCTGTCAGCTGGTAATGCAACTGGGGCACTGTTCATGATGGCTTCATTCACATGGCAGGTGGTTGGCTCATTGTTAACTGGGGTGATAGGACTACTTGGATTAGGTATCTCTCATTACCTAGAACATCTGCTAACATCACCCAGCACTCCTGCTCTCATCATTCACATACCTGCTCACATAATCTAACAGACATATTTAGTAGGCCTAATTTATGTGGCAGCTGAAAGGTTTCCAGAGCAACATGAAGGCAAATCTCTAATGCAAAGCACTCTCAACCTTCTTCTTATGTCACATTTGTGGAAGTACCACTGAGCAAATCAAATCACTTGACCAATCCAGATTTAAGAAATAGAGAAATACATTACACCTATTGATGGGAGGATCTACAACGTTATGCGGCAAAGCTTTAAGGTGGGGAGGGAAAGGATTTGTGGCCATTTAAAAAATTCATAAGACCTATTTTTGTGCAGAGTAGAAATTAGCTCTTCCTGCTTAGAACTTACTGGAATAAGAAAGGAATTGCATTCTGTTACAATGGCTGGCCACTTCTCTAGTTTAAGAAAGAGTTGACAGTTCTATACTTCCCCACAACTCTCCCTTCAAACATGAAGAAGGGATGAGGTTGAGGAAAAGGGAAGAGTTACCTAATTTTTCCCGCTGCCATTGGTATTGGTAGAGCCAGCTCTAGAGAGATAAGTGTAAGAATAAATAAAATAGCCTGCTTCTGTCATGCTTTAAACTGTGGCTGAAATAAGACAGTCAGAGATAGAAAAATACCATATGATTTCACTCATATAGGAATCTAATAAATAAACTGAACTAACAAGGAAAACAGGGACAGACTCATAGATGGAGAGCAGGATGATAGCTCGTGGCAGGGGGAATTAGGAGGTGGAGGGATTGAACAAAGAGGAAAAAAGACTCATGGATATTGACAACAGTATGGTGATTGTTGGGGGAGGGGAGTATAAGGGGACTAAATGGTCATGGAAAAAATACAGTAAAGATTAAATAAAAAAAGAAACTAGGGGTAGTGTATAAGAGAGTTGAAGTTACCATTTAGCTATGTGAAACAACTGCCTGATTGTTGTTGTTGCTGTTTTTGCAGTTTTTAACTTGTTTAAGAATATCTAGACAAAGACTTTTATCCAAATAGATACATCAACAAAGTAAAGAGTTGACACAACTGGAAGATTTCAAAACTCCTTGGGTTAAGATGTTATCTCCTAAAATAGCTATTAACTGTACTTCTAGAGTAAAGACTGGAGAAAAAATATATAGAGATAGAAGAAAAATCTTTGATACAATGGTATCTAGCACAGGAATTTTATGAAGGAGGTAGAAGGAAAAATAATGCTATATGACATAAGGGTATCCTAAGAAGTCAAGAAGTAGCATGGGTGTTGAATACCTAGGGAGTTTTCAGAAAGGAGAAGGTGCTGAAGTGCATATCATTTACTTCATATTCTGCCTAGCACCCGTGGGTGCTCATGTGACCAGATCCTGTATCCATATTTTCTCCTCCTTTGGTGTTCAGATTTCACCTTTCAAAAATAATTTGTGACAGAAATTGAGTAAAAAATGTTGTCAAATTATATCTAAATATGCAAGCTTCACTAAAGAAGAGACACATTTTACCATGTTATCTTTTTCCTTTTTTTAAAGAGTAGGATTTACTGTTTGTCTCTCTTCCATATTTTTAAAAAGAAAATCTATAGAAAAATTGATGTGACATACTCATTGACAAATAGTGCAGTAAAATTTCTCAGAAAGAGCCAGGGTAGGATGGCTAGGTTCTGAACCCTATGTATTTGCATTTCTGTCCACTCCTGTTATTATGTTAAAACCTGAAGAACGCTTAATACACGAGGACCCTGTTAGAAAATGTGTATGTTAAGCAAATGAGGGTTGTGATCAATATTCTTGCAGTTAATTATCTACCAGAGTCCACACAATGTATCCCACACACATATACTATATACCAGAAAACTGGACAAATGAAGTTTGGAAGTTATAAGTGCACTTTATAGGCTTTTTGGTGAGAAAGTCACACCCTATACTATATACATGTAAGTTATAAGTGCATTTTATAGGCTTTTTGGTGAGAAATTCACACCCTATACACATGTTTAGACCACCTGGGATGGGATCAAGTGACCATCTTACTGACAGAGAAGTTTATAGAAGAGATGCTATTTCATGACTTCTTTTTATGAAAGGGAAGAGTTTGGTTGTTTGACGAAACACTTCAGGCTCTTTACTTGTCTGGTACTATTGGTTGTTTGAAAGTAGCCTTTGTCATACTTGTTTTTGTAACATAAAATCGTTCCCAGTTTTATTGAGATATAATTAATATACAACTATGTACACATTTTAATGTGTACTGCATAATAATTTGATAAATGTATATATTATGAAATAGTTACAACAATTAGTTTAGGCATCTCATCATTTTAGTTTTGAATTCTTAATATCTTTATATTGGCATTAGACTCAAAATTGGAGAACAATTACTTAACTGGAAATATATGTAAGTAATAATTATAGTTGAAACTAATTTTGTGTGCCTTTTCTTCCTTCTGTCTACTTCATTACAAACATATGCCGATCTCAGACTCCTTGTTTTCCATTTGTGGGCATTCTAAGTCAGAGAAGTCTCTTTTTACTGAAAATGTCCAGACCACCCTGCCACTGAGACATTTTATGTTCTAGGATCTAGTTTCCTTGTACAGCTGTAGGCAGCTCATGCTTTTATCTTCTCAGCTAAATTAGTTCCTGCATGTTAAAAAAGGGGAAGTGGTGAACTGCCCCCACAGAAGGCTTTATTTGGTTTTTAAAAGCGGTTTTGTTACAATCCTGCTGTGGTTATTATAGGGGACAATTTTAGCACTTTGGGCTGTGTGTTTTCCAGAGGAAGTGTTTAAAGAAGAATTTTGCAAAATGTTGAAGGTTAACATTTCAACCCTGCTAGTTGTTAAAGGTCAGGATATGTTTTGTGATTACGTTTGAGAGAATTATTGGGTAATGTGAGTGACAGGAATGAGTGTGGATATATAATACAGTTCATGCATTTCTACACTTTCTTGTCCCTACAACTTTTCAATATGTACTGAAAATTCTTTGCATTTTATTTCTTCTTCAACTGAATACTTTGTTGGAAGCAACTCAAAGGGCTTTCCCAAGTGTTAGGGGGTGGCAATTTTACATACAAACAATAGCCCAGTGTTACCATGCTGAAAGAAGTCACTGATATAGGTCTTTATCTTTCTTAAATTATGGATCTATGCGCTGCTTGTTTAATATGTATGATTGGGATCATCTATTTGTTGGTATTATGATGTAATAACTGGAAATTCCATACATGTTATAAAAAATCTGGTTGGGTAAATTGGTGTTTTGACATGAAAGAGATACTAGTTAATCTAATACAAGATTAGTTTTATAGTTTTTAATTGTGTTATTAAAATAATTACTTTGAAATGTAAATTGACTTTCTGTTTCTTACCAAGGGAACAGTTGCTTTGATTCCATACAGAGAAATTATATGTAAAACCATATCACTGCTTCAGGCCCCGGAACATGGCAGGTGCTCAGCCAATGTCATGAACGTATTATAGCCAAACAACTCATGGTGTGAAGGAAATAATAATTACCTATAAAAAATATTAAATATGTATTAGGCCTAAACAATCTTTCCAAGTGAATAAAATAAACTGAAGAGATCTTAAAAGTGTCAATGACTGGCAATTCTTTCTCAAAGGTCATTCAAAGAAAACCAGAGAGCACATTACCACATACATGCTCTCCCTTTCAATGTTACCCAATGACATTTTTTCATTGTTTTTAGAGAGAGAAGAAGGGAGAGCAAGTTTTAGAGATAGAGGAAGGAAGAGAGAAAGAGAGAAAGAGAAACATTGCTTTGAGAGAGAAACAGCAACCAGCCGTCTTTTGTACACGCCCCACTGGTAACCTTTCATAGGTGCCCCAGCTTGGGGAATGAACCTACAATCTAGGTATGTGCCCTGACTGGGAATTGAACTCATGACCTTCCAATCTGTGAGATGATGTCCAGCCAACTGAGCCACACTGGTGAGGGCATCAATGGTCCTTTTTTAATATCTTAGAAAGAAATCCTCTTAATAGTAATTATATGACACTTAATAAGCTCTTACTGTGGGTCAGTGTGGTAAGTGACTTAGATAGTTATCTTAATCAATGCTACCAATGACTGGATGAGGTAGATAATATTACCTCCATTTCACAGATGAGGCAGTTAGAATATAGGGCACTTAAATAATTTCCTTGTCTTTGAAATAATAAGTGGAGAAGCCAGGATTTGAACCCAGGTCCTTTCTAACCTAAACATTGTGATACATGCTATAATAGTTAAAAAGTTAAGACAATATTTTCTGGTAGAGAACACATGGCCAGCAGCTGTTGTCCACTTTGAGATACTAGTTCTGAAGCTCCATTCCAAGCTCAGCAGAGCTCATCATACTCATTGATTAAGTAGAATCCCATTTACTGTGCTGGTTTATACAGCAGCTTAATTTTTAAATTACTTTGTTCTCTGCCACCTTCCTACCCCACCTACCCTCTTTCCTCCCTCCCCCGAGAACTGTATAAATTAAAAAGCAGAATTTTACCTGCTTATAATTAATTTAAAAATTCCCCACGTATAAAACTGTAACAGCTCATACAAGTGACAGTTTCAAGAAGTGTTTGTTACAAGTGTCTGTGTGTTTTTAACGTACTGGAGAATGCTGATATGGCCTTCATCCCTGCAGAAAATAGAACCAGAGCAAAAAGGTTATGAGTACATGGTAATGTTTATGTTAGAAAGCAGTAGAAATAGTACTGTCAGGTTGCCTCTATTTCATCCACTGGTTAGTAATTGTAGGCTCATGTGCTGCAAATCTCCCTTTAAGGCAGGCTTTTCCCAGCTGCTGTTCTTGTCACTTAGTATCACTTTTACTTTTGTTGTGTCCCCAGCTACAGGCTGCATTCTGACAACTCAGCAGATTCTCACTGTGGCTGACTCCACCTCAGTTCCTCCTTCTCTATCTCTAATCTCTCAGTGCATGACTCAAGGTTCAGCATCCTGCTTTCCAGTTGTGACATTTTAATTCATTGCCCCTACTTCCTGCATAATTCCATTATATGCAATTCTGTCAGTGATTCTGATAGTTGCCAGATAGGAGGTGGGTGTGGGAGACTGGGTGAAGAGGTGAGGGGATTAAGAAGTACAAATAGGTAGGTACAGAATGGCCTTGGGGATGTTAAGTACAGAATAGGAAATGGAGTAGCGGAAGAATTTATATATTCATGACCCATGGACATGAACAAAGGTGTGGGAATTGCCTGAGGGAGCAGGGAACTGGCTGGAGGGGGACAATGGGGGAAAAATTGGGACAACTGTACTAACATAATCAATAAAATATAATTTAAAATTTACACTTTTTCATTATCACAATTTTTACATTTAGTTTTATTTGTTGTTTCATACAACAGTGCATTGCATTTTTGCCCAAATACATGAAAAGCTTCTCAGAACTAGTGTTTCTTTCTTTAATGCCAACAAAGGACAATTTTGAGTGCCAATAGTTAGTGCTTTAAATAATAATAAAAACCAAAAATAAATCAGTACCATACATTTCCACTGTTCTGCCTCTATCCAAAGTCCCCATTTCTCCATATCTTAGTAGTTTTCTAATAGTCCTATATATGCCTCTATTAATAAAGGATTGTTGGAATAATATGTTCCTCTACATTCAATCTGTCATCTCCTTTTAAAAATATTTTAGGACTTTCTTTTGAAAAATTATTTATTTCCTAATTTTATTTATTTACTTTTAGAGAGAGGAAAAGAGTGAGGGAAACAGCAATGTGCAAAATACACATTGATCAGTTGCCTCTCTCATGCACCCAGCTGGGGATGTGGCCAGCAACCCAGGCACGTGCCCTGACTGGGAATTGAACTAGTGACATTTTGGTTTGCAGGCCAGCGCTCAATCCACTGAGTCACACTAGTCATGGCTGTCATCTCCTTTTTTAATATTCCCCAAATTCATCTTTTCTTTTTCCTTTTAAATATTCCCTTATTGGTCAGATCCTTATGACAACATATCTGAACTATGAATTTAGCCTTATGGCTAATATCATAAATTAACTAATCTTGTCCCAAACCCAACTTGCACAGCTTTCTAAAATATCCTTATCATTGTGTTTCCCCAGTTATGGAAACTACAGTGTCATCTTGACCTATCAATTTCTTCAGCCACATATACATGTCTAGGACTACCTGACCTATATAGATTTATTTCTTATTGCTCCCTAAAATATGCAGTCTACTTTGCCCAGATTGATTTCATTCACTCTCTTTCCATATAAACCACACTTATTCCATCTCTCTCTTTAAAGTTGTTTCTGGGATTGAAAATATCTTGGCTATCTACTATTCTTTGCGTATCCGCTGATGAGATCACCCTGTATCCTTCATTGAAGAGTCTAGACATTAATCCTATTAGAAAAAACTATCTTTCCAAAATGTCAATTTCAAAAAAATTTTTTTTTCTGTAATTAAATTTGAATGGCAATTACTGTGTTTTTTGCTCTACTCTACATTTAGATTGCCATGTCTTTAATGTTTTGATTAGATTTAATTTTATTGTGTTTAGATATTAAGTGTTCACGAAGCATTCTGGTTCAAAAGACCATCATGGTCCTCATTATCTTCTGTATTTGGAGAACAAGAAAAAAAGCGGTCAACTTCCAACAACTTGGATTTATCCTTGCTAAGTGTCAAAAAAGATTCTGGACAAGATGCTAATATTTTTCTGCTCTGAAATAAAACAGTACTGTTAGCAGCAACTTATAGATTTCTGTGTTCATGTCAGAATATATTTTGTAAGATCAGATTCATGTAATTTTTAAAAAAAGCTTTAGCAACTCATAGGCTATGTTCACTCTAAGTTCAAAAGTGAGAATGCCCATTTCTTACTTTCTTAGCGCATTAGGCACTGAAATACATTGAAGTGACTAAAAGGACAGAACCCAACTTTAGCTCCCTCCTGATCATCTGTGCAGGATATTCTTACCATTGAGGGCTATTGGTCTCATGGTTTTATTTCCTGGCTGATGGGCTTAGAGTGTGACTTTGCTCATTTCCTTTTTGTACCTCACAAAGCCCCAGTTTGTTTGGTTTATGTAGGACCTCTGTGCTACCTAGCTAAGTCTGGCTTCCTGTGCTCTTCACTGTGTCACCACGGGCCTGGAGCAGCTGGAAGAAAACCAACCAGGGGTCTGAAAGTTTACTGAGTTTTTAATGACTTTTGAAAGTTTCTCACTTACCCTTCAGTGCTGGCAACAGCCAGTGTCAGAGCAGAGGTAGTAGGAGTGATTCAAATATTTAGGTTTCAGCACAATAAAAATGCCCAGCTCCCCGCTGGGTGAAACTGCATGGGCTAGGAGAGGGAGTGAAAATTCTAGGGCAGACCACTATTTTCTACTGTGCGAGTGTGTTTGGGTTTATTACTATTCCTCACTGCCTTATGTTAGTGAAGGATATTAAGAGTCTGACATTTCTTCATGTTGGAATTTTAGGGAATCACTCCCACTTATTCTAAAAAGTGGAAGAATTTTGGATCTGGTGTGAACCAGTCTGGATTTGCAAAGGATAGCAGTGAGCCCGTAGTCAATACTAGGAACAGATGGAGCTTTAACAGTAAGTAAGAAATAGCATTTTTAGAGAAGAATGGAGAACCTACTTCCTATGTACACTGAATGGAGATGTTTCTTTCCCAACCAAGCAAGGACTCTGGAAAAGAGGTTTCTTTTGAAAGTGTTGGACCTCATGGAGAATCATTGTATTGGAAGGAAAATTTCAGGTGTCTTTCTTACAATTACATATCTAAAAGATATAGATACAAATTCAAGAGACATTGGTCAGGCCTGTAGATAGGATGGGACAAGCTTATACAATTGAAGGGTAAATAGTTACTTTTCTGAAAACTGCATTTCACCCAAGTGCAAGCAAAAACCGCTTGTGAGGAACCCACGTCTGTGAAAGCTTCTGAGGTTTGTGGTAGACTTTGGAATCAAAGCTTTAGAGAGTGGGTATCAATTTACATGTAAATTGATACAGCCATGATGGAACGCAGTATGGCTCCTCAAAAAATTAAAAGTAGAACTACCATTGTATACAACAGTTGCTCTCCTGGGTATATACCTGAAGAAGATTACTATCTCAAAGAAGTATCTTCATGTCCATGTTAATTGCAGCCTTATTCACAAAAGCCAAGACATGGAAACAACTTAATATCCATTGACAGATGAATATATTAACAGAAAGTGTGCTCTACATATCTACAATGGTATATTATTCAGCCATAAAATATAGGATATCATGCATTTGTGACAACATGGATGGAAGTCAGGCAAAGAAAGACAAATACTGCATGATCTCTCTTATATGTGGGATTCAAAAAAAAAAGAATTCATAGAAACAATAGAATGGTGGTTGCTAGGGGCTGAGGGGTGAGGAAAGTGGGGAGATGATGGTGAAAGGGTTCAAACTTTCACTTACAAGATGAAAAAGTTCTGGAGATCTAATATAGAGCATGGTGACTATTGTTAACAATACTGTATTGTATACTTCAAAGTTGCTATGGAAGTAATGAGCTCACTGTAACAACAACAACAACAAAGTGGTAATTATGCGAGGTAAAGAGTATATGAACTAATCTTATGGGGATAAAAGATTTCATAATACATATGTCTATCACATAATTGCATTGTACACCTTAAATTTACACAATATGTCAGTTAAATCTCAATAAAGCTGGGAAAAGAAAGCTGAAGTGAATCTAGGTGACTCGATTGCGGTCATCATCAAATTATGCTGCTTGTTCATTTTTGCTTTGTCACTACTACACAGACACACATCTACCACAATTTACATATATATATTAGTCCTGGCTGGTTTGGCTCAGTGGATTGAGCGTCGGCCTGCGAGCTAAGTGTCGCTGGTTCGATCTTCCAGTCAGGGCACATCAGAGAAGGAAAACTCTGACTCCAAAAAACCTCCGCTGCCTTGAGGCATACCCCTTCAGGGGAAAGGCTAAGGGAGTAAACCCTGACAGAAAATCCGGAGCCGGAGTCCCTAAGGCGGTTTGACGTTGTAGTCAACACCGGCAACTCCTGCGGCGCACCTGAAACCAAGCTGTATTGACTCCGTCTTTCCCTTGGACCCTTCAGCTGCGAAGAGAGTGGGGGTCTGCTGCTTGGGCAACAGCGGACCCTCCATATCACCCTGCCCAGGCTCTGTAGCTTCAGCTTCGCTGGAGAGGACACTTCAGCGTCATCGCAAAATGTCGATTCAACACGGGAGGAGACAGATACCGTGTCACTCCCGAGTCGGACTGCACAGCCATTCTCGGCGGTGCAGATAGACTCTTAAGAAGCTACACCATCGTCTCTCGAGACGGACGGCTGCCGCCGACGACGATATATATATATATATATATATATATATATATATAATTATTTTGTAGTATTTTACTATATTATCAAAGACCCACAATAAACCCACACTCCTGAGATAACACTCCATTTTAACAAATTTGAAATGAGAGAAGCATGTCCAGAAATGGAGATGTTGATATATATTCTTAGAATTTTTGAAGGCTGTCTTGGTGGTTTTAAGTGTTAAATTGAATGCAGATTTTAAGACCACTTGACATGCCCTTTCCAAAGAATTATCTGGGAATTCCACTTCTCAAGGTAATAGGTAAAACTAAAATAAGATGAAAGTTCTTCCACACATTCTGAGCTATGCAAGGTGCATACCAAAAATTTGTACATTTTCTACACAAGGAATAAGCCTACACTAATCCATTTGTTTTTAAATTTTTAAAATTAACTTATAGTTATACATCCTGATATAAATATATAGACTAAGAAAATAAGTTATATAATTTCAAAGAGTTTAAGCATAATATGAGATGAGCTACTAATTTTTGAAAAATGTATATTTTAAAGAGTATGAATTTAGTCTTCTAATAAAACTTGGAGGTCGTTATGTAGGTTGGCTTCTAGTTTCAGTTCAGTATTTCACAATAAAAAAGTTAATGAAAAGCAAGACAGGAAATGGTATTTGAAACAATTTTTACATGGTATTTTACCCTTAGAAAATATTCAATAAGTAATAACCTTAAATTTAAAAAAATATCCTTTCTTCTAAATTGGGCCTTTTAGAAATTGTGGTGGCTCATGAATTTCTCCAAATTAGAAAAAAATGACTTCAGAAAAATTATTACATGGAGATATATTAGTATAGTGCCAGGAATAGTTAATTCAGTTCTACAATTAGTGAACTATTTATAACCAGCATTTTGTAAAGTAAATTGTGTTATAGGATTACCTTAGTGTTTGAAGGTATGAACTCTGGGACAAACTTCTTAGGTTCAAGTCCTACCTCTGCCATTTTCCAGCTGTGTGACCTTGGACAACTTACAGACATTTCTGTGATTCAGTTTACTCATCTTAAAAATGTAGAAAAAAATAGGACTTATTTCAAGTGGTTGTTAAGAAGACAAAATGAGGTTATGTAAAGTACTTAGACTATATCCCTGGCACCTACAGGATTAGCTGTCATTTTTATCAAAGCACAAAGGTTACAGCCTAGTTTCCCACAGACTGTTTATAACATTTTTTCAACATTTTAGTATAAGAAGAATGATACACTTTTTTTTAGCTTCTCTTGACAATAAAACAAACAAACAAACAAACAAACAGAGAACAAAAAACACCTGGTCATATGGTAGCAGGGTCAGTGGCCATTACCCTTCCTGCCCATGGACTGGCTTCTCTCATTCTGCTCAAGTTATTCATCCTTGCAGCCCTGGGTAGAGCCACAATGCCTTCAAGGACAAGAACCTCCATGGAGTAAGACTTGCTGATGGGGACATCCAGGACTGGGCATTCCTGTTCTCCCTTTATCTTTTGAAATTCAGCACTTAAAAAAAATAAGTGAATTTGATTAGAATGAGGCAGAAGAGACACAAATTTAAAAAAATATGTGAAAATGCTGAAGTTTAAAGAAAAGTCAGTAAAGGCTAAATTAACTTATTTCCATAAGATCGGTAATGGAATGTCTTGAGGATGTCATTTCTTTCCTTCTTTCCTTCCTTCCTTCTTTCCTTCCTTTCTTTCTTTCTTTCTTTCTTTCTTTCTTTCTTTCTTTCTTTCTTTCTTTCTTTCTTTCTTTCTTTCTTTCTTTCTTTCTTTCTTTCTTTCTCTTTCTTCCCTCCTTCCTTCCTTCCTTCCTTCCTTCCTTCCTTCCTTCCTTCCTTCCTTCCTTCCTTCCTTCCTTCCTTCCTTTCTTTCTTTCTTTCTTTCTTTCTTTCTTTCTTTCTTTCTTTCTTTCTTTCTTTCTTTCTTTCTTTCTTTCTTTCTTTCTTTCTTTCTTTCTTTCTCCCCCCTTCTCTCTCTCTCTTTCATTGTTTTATGCTCTTGTACTTCATTAAGTTTCAACTGTCTTCGCCCTTGGTCCCATCCTGTGGTCATTTATTCATGTGTGCTGTCTATGGCCTTCAGTCAGAACAATCAAGATTTAGCACTTAAAAGAGCAAGTGAGTTAACTAACACAAGATAGACTCCAAGTAACATCTATCATTTTTAATGCTTTCTTTGTTTCTTTATCTTTGCTGTGTTTAATTAAACTGACTCTTTTTCATTTTTCTTTTCAGTAGATAAGACCCATTAGCTATTTTGTCTAACAGAAAAAGAGCAACCATGAAAATAAATACTTTCAGGGAAAACATGTTGAGATATTTCATTTTCACACCATTACAATTGTTGTTTTCACCCATGATATTCTGAACATCTAGATCCTATAATGTAAACCCATCACTCATAGATCTGATGCTATTTAATTTACCTGAACAAATAACACAATTTTCAGGTACCATTTTTGTCATCTGACATAATGAAAGGAATAGTTCAAATATTTATGGTTACATATGCATTAACACCCTAATGTTAAGGTGATAAAATTCTCAAATCTGTCTAAACTTATATGGTTTTATTACATAAATTATAAGATCTTATCAGAGACAGCATTTTCCTTTTAATCAGTGACAAAATGTCACTCAGACTTACAGGTTGACTCATTAAAAAAACTTACATTAGAAACGTGTTAACAGTGTTACGCATTAAATTACAGATTTCAATAATATCCTTCGTGGTTTATCTGAATTGCAAGAAATATATATGATGATAAAATTTTATACATTTCAATATATTTTGCTTCAAGTTGTCAGTTGATCATTTAATGGTAAAGTTTTTTTCTTTATATGTGATATTCAGATTAATTTTGAAATTGACATTTTTGCACTGCATGGAGTATTTTACTGCTTCAGCTCACCATAAATTGTTTTATTCCTTCATACTCTCTTTTAAGAAAACATTTAAAAATTTTGAATTATCTTGATATAATATCTCAGAAACTTCATTTGTTTTGACACATTAAAATAACAACATACTAGAACTTAATTCAGGGATATTACCTCTCCACTACATCTCTAAAAGTGTGACTTTTCATACTCTGAGACAGGTATAAAGATAGACAAAGGTATCAACTTTATTGTTTGGCTTCTATTTTTAAATTAAATTAATAGGATTAATTTTATATTACTTTACTTATATTAATAAATAAATTTAAAAGTATAATCCATTCAATAGGTAATAAAATTATTATTCAGAAATTTTTAAATTATTTAAAAATTTAAAAAATAAACAAATATGTATAGTTTGTAAAGCCTTGTTTTCCATACTAGCATATGGCCTAGAACAAAGGAGGTATTTAATATATGCCTGTTGAGTGACTTATTTTATCTTATATAGTGTCCAAGATTCTTAGATGTTTAGAGAAAATGTATTATAGGGTAGTTTTACATTCAAAGAATCATAATGGCATACACTCTGGAGAACTCTACAGGCTAGCCTCAAATAAATAGATTTGACTCCAACGTCTGATGCTATTTTTGAGACGTGGGGGTATTTGCCAAGCAAAGAGCATCCAGAGGAGAGTGAGCAAATTGTTTAAGGTAATTGAACAACATTTATATGGCAAATGGAGTTTAGTGTGGAGATGAGAATAGTAGGAAGAACATTCTATCTTCAAATATTTTAATAATGACTAAGATATCCTTTCTCCAGCCAAAAGTTTTACAGTAGAATAAAGAGAACACATACTTGTTGCAACATAATTAAGTAAGCCCTGGTGGAATCCTTTGGATTGGAGGAAAGGTCAATAACTACTCTGCTTGGAGGTGTGGGTAAGAGTAGAAAGATTCCCAAAGGAGGGAATCTTCCAAAGGAGAGCATGTGCAGAGTGCTTCAGGTCATGACACAGTCTACCTTTGAAGAAAGCCCTGGGTGAAAATCAAGAGTATTGCTCTTTAATGTCAAACTGTCATATTTGGATGAGAGAGTTGTTTCTGTCACTTGACCTACACTGAACACTTCTGAGTTGTGGCATAATGTAGCATGAGATGGCTGAAATATCTAATGATTTTCAAATTGCTAACTTAAAAGTGAATCATTTGACAATATTTTTCTTTTTTAGATTTAACAATGATTCGACTGATTCAATTTGTGATTAAATATTTTTGGTGATAATTTTTTTTAAAGAAGGTGAGAAACTCTGTGGGATTAAAAAAAAGTGTTGGTATTAAGTGGTTCAGCATATGAAACACTTGTAGTTTACACTGCAACATCTTCACTTTATTAGTGGATCATTTTGTGAGATAAGTGAATTCACAATTTCTCTTTCTACTCATTGTAGATTACCAGAGTTCTATGTAATCAGAAGAGCTGGTCATATTCAGAAAATAGCTTATTTCACAATCTTGTGTGTAAAGATAATTGCATTTAATCAAAATGAAAATACAAATGATTTTAATTAGATCATTTGGATTTTTATCAGACATTTTAATGAGATTATTATTAGACTTTTTTAGAAAAAAGTTAAATGTTAAATTCACATTTTTTTTAATATATTTTATTGATTATGCTGTTACAGTAGTTCCAATTTTTTCCCCTTTACTCCCCTCCACCCAGTATCTCCCTCCCCCAGCATCCCCCCCCAAGTCCATACCCATGGTTCGTAAAAAATAACTATCCCTCCCTCTCAGATATTAAGACCCTTTGTTAAATTCACATTTTTAAGAAATGTTTTCACTGATACAAAAAAAAAAAAAAAAAATTTACATCTAAGCCCTGGCTGGTGTAGCTCAGAGGACTGAGTGCCGGCCTGCGAAACAAAGGGTCGCTGCTTCAGTTCCCAGTCAGGGCATGTGCCTGGGTTGTGGGCCAATCCTTAGTTGGGGGTGTGAGAGGCAACCACACATTGATGTTTCCTTCCCTCTCTTCCTCCCTCCTTTCCTCTTTCTCTCTAAAAATAAGTAAATGAAATATTAAAAAAAAATATGTTTAAGATTCTAGAAAAGAAGGATCTCCCAAGAATTCATTCTCTTCTGACACCAGAATGATAGGCTTCACTTCTTGTTTTGGAATTTTACTGTTTAAAGTAGTTAGCTATTCATTTTTTTAATTCTGAAGATAATTGTTGTTAAAAAGTAATAGAAATTAATTATCAAGTGAGACTGTGGATTATGTTTCTCTGAGGATGTTTACAAATATGTTACCTATATGTATGGAAATATTGGGGGGAGCACTTTCTGAAGTGTATGATTGACCACTGTGCTTTACAAAATAATATTGAAGATAAATTCCTGTTTTGAAAAATAAAAGTAAAATATCTACCTGGGCAAGTTAACTCTGGAAATGAGTTAGTCAATCATTTATTCACTCAATTATTTATTCATCCAGGAAATATTTTTGAATGACTATTAAAAAAAATCAGTGTTGTTATTTATAAGCTATTATAAACATGTATACAAGAAAGGAACTAGTTCTCTCAGCATTTGTTAAATAAATTACCCCAAAATAGTGTAATTTATGAGAAAGGGTAAAGCTTTAGAGTCAGATTGATCTGGGTTTGAATCTGAGCTCTGCTACATGTTAGCTGTGTAACTTTGACAATTTATTCACTGTTCTGGTTTTGAATATTAAATAAGATAAAAGCTATAACTACCTATAACAATGTCTAATGTGAGTAGCCATTCAATAGCCACCTTACAGCTATACAAACAGGCATGATTAATTTAAAATATTAGCATATGTGCTTCTGTTCCAGTAATGACTAGTCTCAGTCCACTTGGCTATTTCCAAGACTATTTTGAAAACATGATTGAATGTTGACCAATAAAAATACCATACAATAATGATTGTTTATAATTATTTATATTTAAACAGTTTGGGTAAACATTCATAATTGTTTCACACTTTAAAAAGACAGTGAAATAAATAAATAAATAAAAAGGCAGATCTGTGTGTGATCAAAGAAGACTGCTTTTGACATTAAGAAAAGAAGCTGTTAATAGTGTTAAGTCCCATTAAACTTAAATGTTTTAACATTTTTATTTAAAGAGAACAGTTCTAATAATTCTTTATTATTCACTTATGTAGGTGAGAAATACAAGTAAGTTTTACAGATTCTTTTTACCTTCTTTAGTGATTTTCATAACTTATAAATCTCTTCTTTAAACTTGAAAACAACTCTTTTTCTTATTTGTTAAAAGTCCACCTCTCCATATTTCTCAGATACCCAGTTTCGGATCTTTTGAATATTATTTTCTGCCTTTCACTTTTGCCTTTGGGAAACAACTTTCGTGGAAATAACATCTGTAAAGTATTACCATGCTGTAGTCACATATGTCCTCGTCTTTCTGTGTTGATAATTGAACTATGGTAAGAAATAATTACTAGACCAATATTATTTTGTTTGACAAGGGCTAGTATGAAATACAAGTAGGGTTTGAAGTGGTCTAAAATAATCTTGGATCATATGAGTCTTGGTCATTTTAAAATTATAGAATTTAATGTAAATAGGAAAGATTCAATTATGAAAAATAAATCTGGATTTACTCTATTATTGACTTGGGCTTATTCTTGCATCCCAACATATCCTTGCCCTCTCTTTCAGAGAAACCAATTCCTTATATGTGTATGTCTAGACCTAAATTTGGATTTTCAGAGACCTCTCCTGACAAAGAAATATCCTGGCATCTATGAACCATTCATGGTGGTTTTGTTGGGTAATTGTAGGGCATTTCAGCTTTGCACTTTCCATTGCTAACATCTGCTTTTCTCATATGCTTTAGTTATAGAGAAAAGATCTCTAGAGGATGTCAAATGCTCTTATTCTTTTCCTGGACATTTTTTAAAGTATATTTTCAAACTTCCCCACTAATTAAATTCTTCCTTTTCCTTTTCCTGTTTAAAAACTTCATTGTGTTATGCAAAATGGAGGCCTTGATTTATGGGAAATGGGCTACATTATCATTTACTCCTTGAATTGTCAAAATAGGAAGTGATTCCACCAAATAAGAAAAGAAATATGAATAAACTCTGTACTCTTTTAGACAATGTAGTTAGCAAAGTTCAGTGTGAAGTAGAGATTGGAGGTTATGGAGAGGCAAGAAAGAGACCAGAACATACTAGAATATTACTCATATGGAGATGCTTGATATTTTTCTACCAATTAAAAAAAATTATTATCTTTGTTACCTAATCTGAAGATGACAACCTAGATTTTTTTTTTTTATCGGTTTCCTTAGGTTGCTAACCACTGCTCTGAATGGATTTCAATAGTTATCCAATTTTAGGATGTTCACTGTATTTTGCAAATAGTCTAAGAGTTCACCATCACTGGTAACAATGATGTCTCCTTAAAATCTGTATCAGCCATTTTAAAGGAAGATTAGCCATTAAAATGACATTCCAAATTTTTTAAGTTTTGGGATTTGAGAAACAATTTTCTCATATTTGAATAAATGTTCTTTAGAAATGAATAATCAAACTGAAAAGG
This sequence comes from Furipterus horrens, assembly GCF_987537825.1. Lineage (NCBI taxonomy): Eukaryota > Metazoa > Chordata > Mammalia > Chiroptera > Furipteridae > Furipterus > Furipterus horrens. The sequence goes on along the minus strand of NW_028327175.1, from coordinate 56,198,429 downwards.
TTTTTGCACAGTGAAGGAAACCATCAACAAAACAAAAGACAACCTAGAGTATAGCTGAAGATATTTGCAAATGATATTTGTGATAAGGGGTTAATATCCCAAATATATAGAGAACTCATACAATGTTGCATGAATAAAATAAACAATCCATTAAAAATGGACAGAGGACACGGATAGACATTTTTCCAAAGAAGACATACAGATGGTCAACAGACATAAGAAAAGATGCTCAATATCACTAATCATCAGAAAAATTCAAATAAAAACCAAATGCAATACACCTTGTAGAAAGGCAATTATCAAAAACAACAAATAACAAGTTTTTGTGAGGATGTGGAGAAAAAGGAATATTTGTACATTGTTCTAATTGTAAATTAGTATAGTCACTATGGAAAAAGTTATGGAGATTCCTCAAAAAATAAAGTTGCCATATGATCCAATAATTCCACTTCTAGTTATTTATCTGAAGAAAACAAAAGCACTAATTTGAGAAGATATATGTGCCCCTATGTTCATGGCAGCGTTGCTGACAATAGCCAACATATGAAAGCAACTTAGGTGTCCACTGACAGATGAATGAATAAAGAAGATGTAGTGCATGATTTAACTTATATGTGGAATTTATAAAAGAAAACAAATAAACAATAAAAAAAATAGACTCATAGCTACAAAGAACAAACTGATGGTTACTAGAGGGGAGAGAGGTTGAGAGATGGGTGAAAAAGTTGAAGGAGACTAAGAGATATCAACGTCCTTTTATAAAATAAGTCATGGGGATATAATGTATAGCATAGGGAAAAAAGTAAAAAATATTGTAATAACTTTGAATGGTATATAATCATCACTTACTGTGGTGATCACATTGTAAAGTACGTAAGTGTTGAATCACTAGGTTGTACACCCAAAACTAATATAATACTGTATGTCAACTATAATTTAATTTTTAAAAATCACCAATGTGTGGATTATTATGTTTAAAGAGCCACATGCTTAAATTTACTTTTAAGAAACAGAACTCACATGATGTCTATTTAACAACAGATGCTATTTCAGCCCTAATGATTGTATAAGGAACTAATAAAAGCCAAGTGGAATTCATTTTGATATGATGATACACTGACCATATCTTATATTTAAAATGCAATTTCTTGTTAGAAAATTAGCTGAGTCTTCAAATATGCCATTATTCAGTTATTCATAATAATAATAGTAATTTTCAGGGTCTTTCTCCCCCTGATATTATCTATTAGTTTTTATAAATTGTACTTAATATATGATTGTTAGTTCAGGTCAGAAAGTGAATAAAGAAAAAGAGTAGCAAGTCTCCACATTCTTGAGATAGCCAATCATATCAGTTTGCTGTGTATCATGACAAACATTTTTCTGTGGTCTTACATGTATTTATTATTTCAAATATTCAGTTGTGTGCATTTAATATATATTGTGTCTTCTTTACAAAAAAGGGTGTGATAGACATTCCACAAGGACTATCACAAGCAGATGTAACTTACATTTTTAATAGCTGCATGATATTCCATACGGTGTACATACCAGGCTCCTAGTGATTATAATCAAGCTATATCTACATTATTGGTACAAAAACTAATGCACAGTAGAGCATTTTGAGGCTAATGCTTTCAATTTTAAAGATATCTATATCTGTAGCTATAAATACTTAGATAAATAGATATGAACCTATACGGAAAACTGAAAATGACTGAGTATTATAAAAGGATAAAACCTCACCTCAAGAAAAAAGTTATGAAAAAGGGCTTTTTAAGATTTTTTCTGACAAGATTGCTCTTCTGACATTTATTTCTATTTCTACTTTGTTGATAACCAGATTTGTTTAAATGTCATTAAAATTCCTTTTGTAATCATAAACTCAAAATGCTTATTCTTTATTAACCATTATTTATCAAAGAATAATATTATTTAAAAAATTACAGGATATGATTCTTTAATAAGTCATGCTGAGAATTTCTAAATGGTTTGCAACTAAATCTATTTGAAATTAAGTTTTTAATTTATAATAGCACAGGGGAACAATTTTTAATGTAATTCTGTTGAGTTTGATTTTTCAGCTGTTTTAGACTTAAATAGGCACACTGATTTCAAAACTGCAGTAGTTTTCTTCTATCATGTCAAGTTTTTTCTGTACAGTTTATCTTAAAACGACCACTCTAGGCTGGTTGAACCTGGATTGAGGGAAGCACTAGTGCTCTCCTATTGGCTGAGAGAAAATCTCCCTCGAGTGGAGAGTGGTGGGGGATGACCTTGGAGACCAGCAACAGGTTCATACTTGTCTAGGCTATTCAGTTACACATGAGACAGTGTGGTAAGAGGTTGTATGCTGCTCTATATAGTGAATTGCATTACCAAGTGTAGCCTGAGTTCTTGTCTATATACAAAGAGTTAGCAGAATTTATTTTTAAATTTACATACATACTTATTTCCTTTCCGTCAGACCATGTCTGCCTCTGCTATTTCTCATCATAAGTGCCTAAACAACCCTGATTCATTTTGTTATACCTGTGGAAGTTTCACCATTCCTAAAGGGCAAACATCAATTCATTTGTCAGGCAAGCCTATTTTGCATATTTTAAAGTAAAACTTGGTGATCAAGATAAGTCTTGGGCCCCTTTCAAGGTGTGCAAGCAGTGTGTTGAGAGTTTACAGATGTGGACAAAGGGAACGTGTGATAAATTGCCATTTGGTATACCTATGGTTTAGTGAGAGCCCAAAGATCATTCAAGTGACTGTTACTCTTGTGTAGTGGAAATGTCAGGATAAAACAAGAAAAATAAATGTAAAATAGAGTATCCTAGTCTACCATCAGCTATATACCCAGTGCCTCATTCAGCTGAAATCCCAGTGCCAGTTTTCACTGACCTACCCTCTTTCGAAAAATAGGAGTATGGTAAAGAACTAAGTGATAGCAACGATGAAGATTTTGAAATTGAAGATACCTCAGTTTGTAAGGGATTTGATCAGCATAAGTTGAATGATTTGGCATGAGATTTGGTACTATCCAAAAAGGCTTCAGTACTCCTAGCCTCAAGACTGCATGAGAAGAACTTGCTTGAAAAAGGAGCAAAGACATCCCATTTTCGATCAAGAGAAAGTGCATTTCTGCAGTACTTTTGAAGTGATGGTGGCTTTGTGTATTGCCATAACATACATAGTTTAATGGGGGAATTGGGAATTTATTCTAGAATGCAACTGAATGGTGACTGTTCATTGATAGCTCAAAGCAGAGCTTGAAGTGTGTCTTCCTCCACAATGGTAATTTATTTGGTGCAGTCCCAATTGGCCATTCAGTTTGTTTTTGTGAAGAATATGAAGACATAAAGAGAGTCATTGATCTGTTGCAATATCACAAGCACAATTGGATCATCTGTGTTGATCTTAAAATGGTCTGCTTCCTTCTTGGTCAGCAACGTGGATACACCAAGTATCCCTGTTTTCTGTGTATGTGGGACAGCAGAGCTCATGAGAAGCATTGGGTGGAGTTGAATTGGCCTCCAAGATTTGATCTGCAACCTGGTGATCCAAGCATTCTACATGAGTCACTTGTTGACAGAAAGAACATTCTATTCCCATATCTGCACAGAAAACTGGGTCTCATGAAGCAATGTGTTAAAGCTTTGCCACCTGAAGGAGACGGTTTCAAGTATCTCATTTTGGTATTTCCTAGGCTGTCATTTGAAAAGATAAAATACCTTAATATGTATGTTTGGTAGCAGAACTTTACTACTTGTACACAATTTGACTTACAGTATCAACATATAGCCTTCACATGAATAAAATAACTCTAAATAAGCGGCATATTCAGGTAATTTTTTCTTTATTTTCCTATGTATGTAAATTTTATATGATTTTTGGGACAAAAGGAGGGTATCCTGTACCTTAAAAAGTTGATGTGATAGATAAAAACTGGGGTTATTTTTGGATTCAGATACCAAAAGTTAGTCAAAAACAAGTGTCAGATCTAACTCAATGAAAATTGTGTTCCCAGTGTAATTTATTCCACTAAATTTCTTGATATAGAAGTTATATAATGCTACTCATAGAGGAGAAAGAAAAACCTGAAGAGAAATTGACTTTACAGAAATAAAAATGCGGAACACAAAATTGTTCAGCAGCCTTTATATTACAATTTTCTAATTTTAAATAGGTCTTTGTATTTTATTTCACCATATGACATTTATTTAAGTTTGCTGAATGTGACAGATACTGAATTTATACCTACCACAAAATTACCCAGTAATAATTTATAATTCAGCAGACTGTATCATATAGTAGTCTCCCCTTATCCATGGTTTTACTTTCCACAGTTTCAGTGCATGGCCAACCGCAGTTCAAAAATATTAAATGAAAAATTCCAGAAAGAAACAATAAATTTTAAGTTGCATGACATTCTGAGTAGCATGATAAAATTTTGTGCCATCCCACCCAACGTGAATCACCCCTTTGTCCAGCCACATGGCGTACTCTACCTACCCCTTAGTCACTTAGTAGCTGTCTCAGTTATCATACCAACTGTTGCAGTATTGCAGTGCTTGGATTCAAGTAACTCTTATTTTACTTAGTTATGGTCCCAAAGTATAAGCACAGTGATGCTGGCAACTCAGATATGCCAAAGAGAAGCCATAAAGCGAGTTCTTTAAATGGAAGGTGAAAACTCTGTTTGGTAAGCATTTTATCATGTCACATCATCACAGGTCGAAGAAGAGTAGAGTACAATAAAACATTTCGCGACCACATTCACAAAAATTTTATTATAGTATATTGTTATAATTACTTTATTTTATTACTAGTCATTGTTAATCTCTTATAGCACCTAATTTAAACTTTATCATACCTGTGTAAGTACTGAAAGACATCATAGTATACCTAGAGTTCAGGATTCTCTGCAGTTTTAGGCATTCACTGGAAGTCTTGGAAAGTATCCCCATGGATAAGGGGGCACAGATATGTTAGTGACTTTGTATTATTAGTATGAATTACCTTATGCTTCTCTTCCTAAGTGTTATAGCTTCTGTATGATTGTGGCTCAGCCTATGGCTACCCTTTGTTTTTAGTAGTAATTTAATAAAGATTTAAGCTGGTGGTCCTGATTTTTTTCATGGATTACTTTAGTACTTGTAACTAATGCTGTTTTATCTTTTTCATTACTAATTATATTAAGTCAAGGTACTTATGCTTAAATTAAGGGAAATATTTGGACTGATATGAATAAACTAGATATCTACATGTTTGAATTGGCTAACTATACTTCTAACATTTATTTATTTTTGTATTTGACCTAGAATTTAGAAAAAGATAGAGCAATAATGATCCCAAATGTTTTTAAAAGTTGGATTTTTGGAGCAGTGTTTGGCTAACCTGAAGGAGAAAATACAATTGATGTTTGATTGTCTCCACTTTAAAAATAACCATCCAATTTATTTACAAAAATCAATATTTTTGTTAAGGACATTCAACTTCATTATTGTAAATATTCCTTAAAAATAAATGTTCTATTGAAAAATGAAGAAAGAGAATTATAAAATGTAATTTCACCACTGGTTAAAACTATGGCAAGCATAATTTAGGTATGGTCTAGACTAAAGTTCAACTCAGAAAGTTTTTTGAACAAAATGATCTCTCAAATGTGACAGGGGTAGGCTGTGTTTGTATAGCTTTCTTTCTAGAACAAACACATCAGCAAATCACTTTCAATCTAAGAAAACTCAACATACAAAATTATAAGTTTTAAAAAATCTAGTCAATAAAAGGCCATAGATGAATTTCTACAAGCCTCAGACTTAATTCTTCACATACCTGAAAGCAATAGTACTGAATTTCTCAACTATACTATAAACTTCTACTTTTTCTTTTAACATTTATTTTAAAAAGTAATATTTCAATGTACTTTTGCTGTTTATCACCATCCAACAACATTTTTGAATATTTATTATGTGCTATATACTATATGCTATATGTCTTCAACACTCAAACTACATTTGCTTTTTGCTGGGAGTCAACAAATGAAAAATTTCAATTAAAGATTAGTCAAAGGCTCAACAAAATATTTCTCAATTTCTTATTTAAATATATCACTTTTTTACTCTCCTAGTTAACAGTTTCTATCCTGTTTAAATAATGTAATGTCTTTGACCTGCAGTTTCCTCATGTAAAATTTTGGAACACTTACAGTCTAAATGTCAGGTTGAACTAATGTTGGTGAACACACTCCTCAATCACAAATCCATGGAACTATAGAAAACCTACTAAAATGTTAAGCGATATAAAATTATACAGCTGATTCTCAAAAGAAGAAAGTTAAATCTCCAATTGCTGGAAACCAATCAGGAACAAGCAACGGTAGTTGGGAGCTGGACCATGTGACCCATGAAGGAAAATCTTCGGAGGTTAAAATGGCAACACAACAGCAGGATTCAAGTTGCAGACTACACAGAAAGGCTAGTCTTCAGCTTTTTGCAGAAAAATAGGAGCTGCAAATACATAATCCCTTTGGAAATACTCTTTCTTCTTATTCTAGGAAAGGGTACAGATTATAACCATTCATCCTGAATTGTGTATGAAAATACTGTCAAGAAGCCTTGAACTTTTATGATTTGTGGAAACTGTGAGCCAAGAAAGTAATGTGAAATCTGCTCTGCAACCAGTGAAGAGTGTCTCTCAACAGAGCCAATGACAAAATTGTCCCAAAGAAAATTTCTTTTTTGTTGTTGTTGGTTTCCTTTACTGTGCAAAATCTTTTTAGTTTGATGTAGTTTCATTTTTTAAAAATTTTGTTTCCCTTGCCTAAAGTGATATATCAGAAAAAAATATTGCTATGAGAAATGTCAAAGATTTTATTGCCTATGTTTTCTTCTGAGATTTTTGTGATTTTGAATCTAACATTTAAGTCTTTAATCCATTTTAAGTTCATTCTTGTGTGTGGTGTAAGCAGGTGGTCTAGTTTCATTTTTTTGCATGTATATGTCCAACTTTACCAACATCATTTATTGAATAGACTATCTCGACCTCGTTGTATGTTTTTGCCTTCTTTGTCAAACATTAACTGACTATAAAGGTGTGGGTTTATTTCTTAGCTCTCTATTCTGTTCCATTGATTTATGGGAGTACCATGTTGTTTTGATTACTATGGCCTACTATGGCCTTGTGATATAGCTTGATATCAGGTAGTGTGATTCCTCCAACTTTGTTCTCCTTTCTCAAAATTGCTGTGATTGCTGTAGCTATTTAGTTTTTTTGTTGTTCCACATAATATTTATTGTAGTTCTATAAAATATACCATTGATATCTTGATAGTAATTGCATTAAATCTATAGATTGCTTTGGGTAGTATGGACCTTTTAATGATGTTAATTCTTTCTATTATGAACACAGTATATGCTCCCACTTATATGTATCTTCTTCATTTTCTTTCTTCAGTGTCTTATAATTTTCCAAGTAAAGGTCTCTAACATCCTTGGTTAAATTTATTCCCAGTTATTTTATATTTTTGAAGCAATTGTGAATGGGATTGTTTTCTTGTTTCTCTTTCTGATAGTTCATTACTGCTAAAAAAATGCAACTGATTTGTGGATGTTTATTTTGTATCCTGCTACTTTACTGAGTTCATTTATCAGTTCGGCTAGTTCTCTTTTTTGTGTGTGGAATATTTAGGGTTCTCTATACACAGTATCATATCAACTGCAAATAATGACAGTTTTACTTCTTTCTTTTGAATTTGGATGCCTTTTATTTCTTCTTCTTTTCTGATTGCTACAGCTAGGACTTCCAGTACTATGTTGAATAGAAGTGGTGAAAAAGGCATCCCTGTCTTATTCCTGATCTTAAGGGAAATGCTTTTAGTTTTTGCCTATTGAGTATGATGTTGGCTGTGGGTTTGTTATATGTGGCTTTTATTATGTTGAAGTATGTTCCTTCTATTCTCACTTTGCTGACAGTTTTTATCATAAATGGTTTTTATCAAATTTTTTTGTATCTATTGATATGGTCTTGTGATTTTTATCTTTCATTTTTTTAATGCAGTGTATCACATTTATTTATAGATCTGTGAATATTGTACCACCTTGCACCCCTGAAATAAATCCCACTTGATCATGCTATATGCTCTTTTTAATATATTGCTGGATCTAGTTTGCTAATATTTTGTGGAGTATTTTAGCATCTAAGTTTTTTAGGGATATTGACCTATAATTATCTCTCTTTGTAGTGTCTTTATCTGGTTTTGGAATTAGAATAATACTAGCCTTGTAAAATAAGTTTGGGAGCCTTCCTTTCTCTTGAGTTTATTAGAATAGTTTAAGAAGAATAGGTGTTAGTTCTTCTTTGACTGTTTGGTAAAATACACCTGTGAAGCCATCTGGTCCAAGATTGTGTGTACCAGGAGTATTTTGATTACTGCTTCAATGTCAGCATTTTAATCCATCTATTCAGATCCTTTGATTCTTACCAATTCAATTTTGAAAGATTGTATGCCCACTGAATGGGAGAACATATTTACCAATACATGTGATAAAGGCTTAATATAAAAAAATTAGTAAAAACTTACAAAACTCAATACCAAAATACCCCCCAAAAATCCAATTAAAAATGGTCAAGTGACTTGAATAGACACTTCTCCAAAAAGGACATCCAGGTGGGCAATAGACATATGAAAGGATGCTCAACATCACTAATCACCAGAGAGATGCAAATTAAAACCACAATAAGATATTACCTCACACCTGTCAGAAAGGCTGTCATCAATAAATTAACAAACAACAAGTACTGGCGAGGATGTGGAGAAAAGGGAACCGTTGTGCAGTGCTGGTGGGAATGCAGACTGGTGCAGCCTCTGTGGATAGGAGTATGGAATTGCCTTATGACCCAGCAATTCCTCTTCTGGAAATTTATCCAAAGAAACCCAAAATAGTAATTCAAAAGAATATATGCACCCATATGTTCATTTTAGTATCATTTACAACAGCCAAGATTTGGAAGCAGCTTAAGTGTTTGTCAGTAGATGAGTGGATAAAAAAGCTGTGGTACATTTATAGAATGGAACATTACTCAGCCATAAAGAAGAAAGAAATCTGACCTTTTATGACAAACAGCATGGATGGACCTGGAGACTATTATATTAAGTGAAATAAGCCAGTCAGAAAATATGAGTACTATATGATTTCACTTATATGTAAAATCTAATTACCAAAACAAACTAATAGCACTGACCAGTATGGGTCAGTTGGTTGGGCATCATCCTACAAAGCAAAAGTTTGCTGGTTCCATTCCTGGTCAGGACAAAGGCCTGGGCTGCAGGTTTGGTCTGGTCAGGGTGTATTTGAGAGGCAGCTATCAATGTAAAATCTTAAAAAAAATAAACTAACAAAGTGGAAAAATACTCATGGATACAGAGAACAGATTGATAGCTGTCAGAAGTGAGTTTGTTGGGTGCTGGGTGAGAAGGATGAAGGGATCAAGCAAAGACTAAAAAGAAAGACTCATGGACACAGACAAAAGTATAGAGATTGCCAGAGAAAAGAGAAGTGGGGGCAATAGAAGAGGGTAAGGGGGTGATAAATAGTGATGAAAGGAGAGTTGATTTGGGGTGATAAACACACAATACAAGATACAGATGATGTATTGTAGAACTGAATATCTGAAATGTATACAATTTTATTAACCAATGTCACCCCAATAAATTCAATACAAACTAAATCTTAAAAACAAAAGAAAATGTTTCCTTAATAAAAGGCATATGCAGTGTCTCTACAAAAGACAGATTACCAAAGGTATTGTTCTTCCAATTGGGAATTGGAAACAGCTATAGGACTTGCCCTCTTAACAAAAACAACCTTAATCCTTATTTATGTGTATCAATAGTTCATTCCTTTTATTAGTGAGTAATATTCCATTGTATGGGGATAACACATTTTCTTTACCCATTCACCAGTTGATGAATATTTAGTTTGTTGTTTATTTTTTACTTTTTATCTCCTATAAACATTCATGTTTGTCTTTACATATGTCTGTGGATATATGTTTTTATTTCTCTTAAATAAATACCCAGGAGTAAAATTGCTGTGTAATATAACAAACATCTCTAACTTAGTAAGAGACTGCCAAACTGTCTTCCATATTGTTTGTGCCATTTTATATTCCCACCAGCAATATATGAAAGTTTTAGTTCTGCCACTCCACCACTCCTCAGCCCAGACTTGACATTGTCAGGCTTTTATTCCAATGGGTATGCAGTGGTATCTCATTGTAGTTTTAATCTGCATTTTTCTGGTGGCCAATAATATGGAGCACCTATTTACGTGCTTACTGGTCATTTATATATCATTTTTTGGGAAGTCTCCTCAAAACCTTTGCCCAAATTTTAATCGAATTGATAAATCTCAAAAGCATTGTGCTACATAAAAGATACCAAAATGAAAAAGGACATTCTGTATAGTTCAACTCATCTGAAATTCTAGAAAAATAATAACTAGTTCATAATGACATAAAATATATCATTAGTTTGATAAGGTTGGGTGGGATAAATAATGCAAGAAAATAGTTTTTAGAACTTGGAAATATTCTATATTAAATACGTGGTACCTTTACTGTATGTAAATTACATTTCAATAGTGCTGATAATGAAAATCTTTAAAAAATTATCACAGACGATATGCTCACAGAAACATGTTGCAAAGAAGATAAGTAAATCAAATGCCATGAAAGATTGTCAATAGAAGCAAGATATAGGATAAATCACACACAACTCCAATATAATTAAGGACTTGGACTGGGTATATGTTATACTAATACGGATATATATATTCATGTCATATATATATTCATATCATATATTTGTGTGTATATATATTTATGTCTTAAATTTACCAAATCTTTTGTCAGCTTTAGTTGAGAAAATATATATATATATATATTTATGTGTATTTTAAGGTCTTTGGGAACTTATACTCTCTTGAAAAATAAATGTGCTTATGATATAGACAATACTATGGGACTGCTTCAAGCATAAATAATATGTTTGTATGTGATCTTGGCTTGCTGGCAAGACTGGTGTACTAATGAGGAATAATTTATATGTAACATGCTCTAATCAGTAGTTTGAATTTCTAAAATAAAATATAAAGAATATGATTGTCTAACCACTGAAACTAATACAAAATAATATTGAATGTAAACTATAATTGAAAAATTTTGAAGTATATGGTGTTCTCAAGCATGAAAGATACATTTTGCATGCAGAGTAGCTGGGATGTAGCTGTGACAACAGTTGTAGATGTTCAGAGAGAGGGAGATCACGAGATCACTGCTTTCTGGAGTATGGGCCATATTTCCTGGTTGTTCACCAGATTACTTTAGTTGTTACACAAATGAACTTCAAGCCAAGGAAGTAATTTCTTTGTGCAATTTTCCTCAGGAGACAGTCTAAACTTGGTAATATCACATCCTTAATGCTTCCCTAATATTTACCAACCCCCACTCTCTCTCTTTTTACAAGGAGAAAGTAAAATCAGGATCAGTGCCTTAGGGAGGAACTAGCATCTAGCAAAAACTTTAAAAAATTATTTGGTTTGCATTCTATTCTCTTCATAGTTATTTTTTTACTTATGATTAATATTTGTTTTCCACTTACTGAATTTGTATCTCACATGTAAAACTTCTAATATTTCCTACTTTTCTTTTCTTTATTTTATTCTGAAAAATCTATGAGAGCAAAAACCAAAGTAGAATTATGTAAGAACAAAACGAAAACCAAAAATCCTGCATCAGCAACTTTTTACAAAAGACAGACACTATTTGTAAGACTTAAAATCTAAAATTTTAGCATTTGCCAGGATTTTTGATACTATTATTATAAAAATGAAGTACAGTGGCATATATGCACACACACACATGAGACAATCCTTCAAGAAAGAAAATCTTTCCCAATTTCTGCTTTAAAAATACTAACGATACCAAATTTGTGTCTGACTCATTGCTGATACTTTGAATTTAGGAAGCTGTGCTCCTTTTGAAATAGTAGGAAAAGGTCAGTTTTTATCCTTGGGAGATTCTGGTATCAGTAAGTTTAAATGTCTTAAAGTTTGGGGCTTTATATTAATGTTAGCCAAAGTGTAAGAAAAAGAACTGAATGGAACAGAGTTAATAAGTAATATTAAAAAGCCACAGGTTACCAAAACTTTACTATCTACTGAGAATAAATTTTAAAAAAAATGACTTTCAAATTTTAATAAAATAAAAGCTCATTATAATTGTGATATTTATTTCACTTTTTTTGAGAAAGTAAATTATAAAACCTAGAGTACTATCAGATACTTAATAAATATCTCTGGTAAAGGAAGTGAGATTTTTTTTCAAAAATTAATAAAAAGTCTTAGAAAACTCAGCTTTATCCAAATGATAACTACACTTGTTCCAGATTTAACTTAGTATCATTTCTTAAGCTAATTATCCATACAATACTGATTAAATATTAATTCTATGGTATGTATGTTCAACCTAAATTATTGAGAAATCTCCTCTATTAAATAATTTAAGTTTCAGTTACTAAGTACACTTGAGAAAACAACCTTGGATTTAGTAATTTATTATACATCTATTTTAATTCATTGGAATAATCTTCCCCTTTCTGCTCCCATTTTATAATGAAGAGGCGGGGGAAAGGCGGAAGAATTATTCCACTCAGCAGAGTCTTACTAACTTTTGAATTTGTTCTGATATTTCACTCAATCACTGACCAGTAGAAAGACTATCCTTTTTCCTGCCCACACATTATAACAACATTTTTCTGTAGAACTTTGTTCATAGATTTATCTACATTGATTGATGTGTACAGATTATGATGACATGTTTAAAAGAGGAAAAATAAAGCTTTTTCCTTCAATCTCAGATATTTTTAGCCTTAAATAAAAACATTTGAGTGCACAAATAAAAGTACTTTAGCTTGTGGTGGGAGCACAGTTTACCAAGCCAAATATGCCTCCCTGGGATAGTGATTATTTTAAGCTGGTTATTTTTAAGGAACAAACACTCAAAGAAAATTTTTGTCCTGCCCCCTAATTGCCAAAAAGGAGTTAGATGGAGGCCCTGCTCTGGTGGGACAGACAGGGAGGAACCCAGCAAGGCCCCTTTGGTCAAAGTCTTCTCTGTGTGCCATTGTTAAAGATGGACCAACAAATATTTATTCAGCAAGCACTTGCTTTTGTTTCTCCATGTGAATTGCCATTTTGCACTTGGAAGTTTCAAACCACAACCCCCCACCCCTCCAATCCTTTGTCCTTAGCTCAAGATGGCATACAAACCTCACGTGCCCAATCTATCATCAGGTCTCATATTCTTATGAAATCTCCATGTGTGCATAACTAATACATTCTGTTATGTTCTCCTGTTCATGTGCCTCATGTGAATTTGATCATTAGCCCAGCCAGAAGAATTGAAAAATTAAGAGGAAAATTACTATTTTGTCCCCATACCTATTTTAGAATAGTCATTGATATGTTGCCATTTGTAGTATTGTGCTTATAATTAGTCACAGAATAAGACTGGATATTAAAGATTATTGATTAGGCAGGAGAAAATAATGCTGTTTAGTCACAATACCTTTACTAACACTTGTGACTTATAGCAGCCATTAGGACAGTATACCCTTCCCCATAGAATTTCAGTAACAGCTGAATTAATTTATGAGAGCTATACTCTTAAAGACAGAAGAACTGGCTGATATTACATGAGATATCTGAAGATAGGGTTAATAATAACAAAACTTGCAAAGAGAAAATACTATAGAATAATCAATACAATTTTAATATGTTTATTTGCTTTCTTTGGATAATTTTCTTTCAAGAAAAAATCTCTTTAGACTAGGTTAAAAGATAATTTGAAATCAGTTTTAGTTTTTATGAGATTGATTTTTTTCTTTTTTAATAAAAACCTTTTTTAAAGTTAGTTTAAACTTTCTGTATTTTTCTTCTCCCACATGCCAGATGGGTCTCATCTAAAAGACTAGGTATTTAATTAAATTTTCTACCATCCAAGAAACATTTCTTTGAAGAGTTAAGGGGTTTGATCACCACATTTTAGCAAGATAAAATTGGTATTTTAAATTAAATTGCAATTATTTATTTTATATTTTTACATGATATATAAAATGTATTTATTAAAATTAAAATTAAATGGTAGTTTTGTTATTCAAACTTAGCAACTACCACATTGTTTTTCACATTCTTTAGAAAGTTTTGGCATGCCTACGAACAGGTATTGTTTGTTAGAGTGTTTGTAGGCCTGATGTGGTAGTCTTTACTAAGTGGGGAAGAACGAGGTAAGGAGGAACTCATAAAAGTTAGGGAATCACTTTTCAATTTCCAGCTGAGAACAAATTCACAGGAAACCTCTTTAAACAGTCGAATGACGGAGCTGGGTAGGGTGTAAGAGAGAATGTCTACCAATAAAAATGGTAAATTGTGCTTTATCTCTCATGGAAGTATTTAAAATTGTTTTGTTTTCTTCTCTAAATATGAGAACAAACCTTATATACCCTTGTAGGTTTCCTTCTAGGTTGCCTGTTAATTTAATTATAGTTTAAAATCCTTAGTGAATCTGGAAATATAAAGAAAAACTAAATCTAATTAACCTTAAGCATATTTTTAAAAAGTAAAGTACAACAGTTGAGTAAAAATGCAATTATATTTTAAAGCACATTTAAAAGTATTTTTATAGTCTTTTCCATGAAACTGAAACCAGTACTTTAAAAAACTAGTTTCCACTTTTGGCCATTATGTTTTCATTTTTTCTCATTTTATTTCTCAGTGACAAATATTTAGGTTTAAATGAGGATCCTCTTAAATGAAAATAAATAAAGCTACTTTAAAATATACACATCAAAATATTTAAGGAACAAAAATATTTATTTATATAAAACCATTTTAGTGAATAGTTATGTATTTTAGTAAATATTGCCCATAAGGTTTTTTATAATGTTATACTGTAAGAAAAATATTTTTGTTATTTTATATTATTAAATGCAATGTTCAACTTATTTTAGAATGAAACACCACATGGTGGCACTATTTACTAAGAAATTATTGAAGTATGGTGTCCCCATGGGCATTGTTGTCCTTTATAAATGCTGTTTATTTTTAAAAATTTATTATTGTTCTATTACAGTTATCCCATTTTTTCCCTGTTGCTCTTCCCTACCCTGCCCACCCTCATCCCACTCCCACAGTCAATCCCCACCCTATTGTCCATGCCCCTGGGTCATTTATACTAGTTCCTTGACTAGATCCTTCCCCTTCTTTCCCCCTTATCCCACTCCCTTCTCCTCTCTGGTCACTGTCAGTCTGTTTCTTGTTTCCATGCCTTTGGTTCTATTTTGCTCTATTTTTTGTGTGTGTGTTTTTGTCAAATTCGTCATCATTTCAACTGGTGAAAACAGATACTTAAAGGTCAAAATGGTAAATGCCTTTTATTCTATGAACTGTTTTATGTATACAGAGCCTCTTATAGAATGTTTCATAAGTATTGAGAAAACTATTGAATTTGGTTTGCTGATTTTTACTTGTGCATTCACTTACAAATGGAAAACACCAGAAGAAAGTGAATGGTAAATACTACCTAGGGGTTAGATTTTTCACCAGTGTGTATTTTCAATATAGTCAATGGTGGTTAGTTAAATAATGGTGGGGTGTTCTAAAATGATAAGCCAAAGCATTTAAGCACGAATATAGTGGACTTAGAGTGCAAGACAAGTTTGAAGAAATGCTAATGCATAACTTCCTCCTCTCTTCTTTGTTATACTCCTTTTCCTTGCCAGAGCCTGCCTCAGATATTTTCTAACTGGTTTAAATGATGAGTTCAATTGCTGAGACATTAAAATATACATGCTTTTGAATAAACTTTCTTCATTTTCTCACTTTGTTTTGTGTAAGATAGCTTATTTGTCTATCAAAACAAAGCCGTGATGAAGTTGCTCACAGGGTTTTATGGTCATACTATCCATAAGGTATTTCAACTAGTGTTCTTTTACATTAATATCATTTATGAATTTAATTAATCCATAAAACCACTTGCAGGAAGCTAGATACATAGGAACTCTATAAAAAGGGAATTTCTGCAAATAGTATAAACTGTCTTCTGCATCAAGGAATTAAAGCCCCAGGGCCTGGGATCTCCCATTTGTTGGGTTCACTGATAGATTCAAAAACTTACTGGGTGTCTGATGTAAAGTAAGTGCTCAGTAAATATTTTGAATGAATGGAACAAATAAATCTTTGAACTTCTAACACAAGTAAGCATGGGGTTCAGAATTAGGCAGCCCAAGACTTGCCTCTGTGGTGTGCAGATTGCTTTGAGCTAAAGGTAACTTTAGCCTGGGCTCAAGGCAAACTTCCTTGCCCTAACTACTACCCTCAAGAAGATTATCAGAGATGACCTTTTATTTAAAAAAATTTTTTTTGGACTGTATCTCTAGGGCAGGGTAAATTTGTATTTACTAAACATCTGCTATTATTCTACAGTGACCTTTTGAAACCCACAATGTACCTTACCCTCCACCTCTGGCTCAGGATGTCTTTCATACGTTAATTCCCCTGAACTTCTTAATTCTATCTCTGAACCTCTCTGCGTAAGGGGCCTCTAACTGTCTTATGTATGTGGGGTTCCCATACATATGTATGTGTTAAATTTGATTATTTTCTCTTCCTAATCTGTCTCATGTCTATTTGATTATGAGGCCAACTAGAAGAACCTTGAGAGCAGAGAAAAGTTTGTTCCTACCCCACATAAGCAAATCAAAAAACTTTTGTAGTAGAGATATATTAATTATATCTTTTATGAAGATACTTTATAAGAATAATAAAGTTATTTGCAATATATTTTCCCACAAAGAAATAAAGAACAATATCAGATCATGGGTATGCATGAAAAGCTAGTGTATTTTGAACATATTATGACCTGAATTGTGCCCCCTGGTAGAGCTTCAGGGTTTTGTCCCTGGCCCCTGTGAATAAAAATGGGCCACACACTAAACCTGACAAGGCCGGAGGGGTGCATGGCAGGCCTTACAAGCTTGTTGATTGAAAGTCACTACACAGAACAGTCTGAACATAAAAATTCCTAACTAAGTGAGTCATGGTGCATAGTCATGTCCTTGACCTGTAGCTTCCTTTGTGCATTTAGAATCACATACCTTTGAAATGTCAGAGTAATTTTCTTTTCCAGACTCCTCAAAGGCACAACCTCTGGTAACAGAGCAGGAGACCACAAAAATTCCTCATTGTTATCTTGTTATTTGTATATCATCTCTAAGTATTGTAAATTTTAAATACTGACCATTCTGTACTCATCAAAGTAAAAGAAGTATGTCATTTTCCATTTTGTTTTTTACCTAATCTTAGAGATTTCCCCACTTTACTTTCTCTTTCCTCCTTAATCCAATGAATTTCATGTAACCCACTTTAAATCTTCTCCTTTATTTCTAATGTATAAAATAAGCTGAAAAACTGCCATTTTCCGCAGGAGCATTTCCTTAATTTGTTGAGATTTTGTTTCTGGCAAGTCCTCAAAGTTTTGGCTCAAATAAACTCTTTTAAGACTTTTCTCTAGGCTGGACATTCTTACATGTATATTATTTCAATGATGACAATGATAAATGCTGGAATGATACTTTGGTGTTAACCAATGCAAATGTATTGATTTAGTTAACTTTGATTATTTGCCTTCCATCATTTATTCTGTTTTAGTTGCTGTTTTGGTAGTTTCCTGTTTGCTGTTTGTTTTTACTTTTTTTCTTTGATGATAAAAATCCTCTAAATAATGAATCCAATTTCTTCAGGTTGGACACATGGAAGCTTTTGTAGGTGATGGGAGAAAACAAATTACACAGGGGCATAATTTTTAAAATAATTCCAGTTGAGTTCAATTGTTCAGCTGTTTTAGACTTAAAAAGGCATGCTGAATTCAAAACTGCAGTTAGTTTTCTTCTATCACATCAAGTTTTTTTTTGTACAGCTTATCTTAATACGACCACTCTAGACTGGATCAAGCCTGTATCAAGGGAAGCACTAGTGCTCTCCTATTGGCTGAGGGCAAACCTCCCTCAAGTGGGGAGGGGTGGGGGACAACCTTGTCTAGGCTATTCAGTTACACATGAGACAGTATGGTGAGATGTTGTGTGCTGCTCTATATAGTGAATCGTATTCTGAAGTGTAGTCTGAGTTCTTGTCTGTATACAAGGAGTTAGCAGAATTTATTTTTTTATTTACATACATATTTATTTCATTTCCTTCAGATCATGTCTGCCTCTGCTATTTCTCATCCTAAGTGCCTAAACAACCCTGATTAATTTTGTTATGTCTGTGGCAGTTTCACCATTCCCAGTCAAAGGGCAAACATCAGTGCATTTGTCAGGCAAGCTTATTTTGCATATTTTAAAGTAAAACTTGGTGATCAAGATAAGTCTCGGGCCCCTCACAAAGTGTGCAAGCAGTGTGTCAAGAGTTTACAGATGTGGACAAAGGGAACATGTGATAAATTGCCATTTGGTATACCTATGGTTTGGCGAGAGCCCAGAGATAATTCAAGTGACTGTCACTTTTGTATAATAAAAACATGAGGATATAACAAGAAAAGTAAATGTAAAATAGAGTATCCTAGTCTACCATCAGCTATATGCCCAGTGCCTCATTCAGCTGAGATCCCAGTGCCAGTTTTCATTGAACCACCCTCTTTCGAAAAACAGCAGTATGGTGTAAGGAATTTGATCAGAATGAGTTGAATGATTTGGCAAGAGATTTGGGACTAGCCCAAAAGGCTTCAGTACTCCTAGCCTCAAGACTGCATGAGAAGAACTTCCTTGAAAAAGGAGCGAAGGCATCCTACTTTAGATCAAGAGAAAGTGCATTTCTGCAGTACTTTTGAAGTGATGATGGCTTTGTGTATTGCCATAACATACACGGTTTAATGGAGGAATTGGGAATTCCAATCTAGGATGCAACTGAATGGCGACTATTCATTGATAGCTCAAAGTGGAGCTTGAAGTGTGTCTTCCTCCACAATGGTAATTTATTTGGTGCAGTCCCAATTGGCCATTCAGTTTGTTTTTGTGAAGAATATGAAGACATAAAGAGAGTCATTGATCTGTTGCAATATTGTTACAGAACCGCTGGGCTGCTCCAATTGAAAACAAACCCACAGGCTCTTTAGTCAGGGACCCGATTGCCTGCCGCCAAAATTATAACTCTCAATACCAGAGTTTAGTGAAAAGAAAAAGAATTGTTTATTTAACAGTTATATAGATTTAGCTATTTACGGATTTCTGCCGTTAAATCTTATGTTCTTTAAAACACCCATAAACACATATCCTTGCCTCCCCCTACCAAACCAGGCTAGTTTTAGAAAAGTTAGAGAAACCGTTTCCCTACTTTCCAAACACAGTTCAGCTTTACCAGTAGCTGCCAATCATTCAATTCTGATTGGGGAGACCTCGTCTGTGTTATGGGGTCCACCAGTTTTTAATCCAGAACCTCATGGATTCTCAGCCTCCTTGTAAATTGTATAGTTAGTCCTTTTGTAATCCACATGGTCAGTTTGTTCCTTTTCAAAGCAGCAAGGTATATCCCTTCCTTAAAACTGCATCGTCAGTCCCAGTTAAATTCACATAGTCAGCCTCAACCTCAGTCAAATCTGAACAGTCAGCCTCAGCCTTAGTTAAATCCGCACAGTCAGCCTTGCTAAAAATGTCTGCGGCTTATTTTTAAATTCCTGACCATGTCCTCTGATGCAGTGGGTGCGGTAACCAGTTCTGACCATTCACAGAACCTCAGGCAGGCTCTGTGCGCTTTCTCCATACCATCCCCTGGTCCAAGACCCCTCCCATCTACCTGAGTCTTTGGATGCATTAAAGCCATTTTGCATAAAAAAGACACTAGCCACCAGCCTCAGGCATGTGGAGGCATTCTAAAAGCTGCGTCCTTCTCCCCATCCCCCAGCCGCAAACTCTGGGGATTTTTGGACTCCCCTGTTTCTGTAACAATATCACAAGCACAATTAGATCATCTGTGTTGATCTTAAAATGGTCTGCTTCCTTCTTGGTCAGCAATGTGGATATACCAAGTATCCCTGTTTTCTGTGTATGTGGGACAGCAGAGCTCATGAGAAGCATTGGGTGGAGTTGAATTGGCTTCCAAGATCTGACCTCCAACCTGGTGATCCAAACATTCTATGTGAGCCATTTGTTGACAGAAAGAACATTATATTCCCACCTCTGCACATAAAACTGGGTCTCATGAAGCAAGTTTTTAAAGCTTTGTCAACTGAAAGAGAGTGTTTCAAGTATCTCATTTTGCTATTTCCTAGCCTGTCATTTGAAAAAATAAAATACCTTAATATGTATGTTTGGTAGCAGACTTTACTACTGGTACACAATTTGACTTACAGTAACAACATATAGCTTTTACATGAATAAAATAACTCTAAATAAGCAGTATATTCAGGTAATTTTTTCTTTATTTTCCTATGTATATAAATTTTATATGATTTTTGGGACAAAAGGAGGGTATCCTGTACCTTAAAAAGTTGACGTGATAGAGAAAAACTGGGGTCATTTTTGGATTCAGATGCCAAAAGTCAGTCAAAAACAAGTGTTGGATCTAGCTCACCAAGAATTGTGTTCCCCAGTGTTACAGTTCCGCAGTCTCTCGTCTGAGAGTGGCAGGCAGAAAGAAGACACGGACTTCACAGTGCTTTGTTTTCCAGCCCTCATTTGGGTCTCTGTTAACATCCTACTCTTCTTCCACTTTAAGTTGCCTCATAAATTCTCCTCCCTTATAAGCTATAAATGACTGGGGCAGCCTTATTCAAGACTATCAATATTTGCATAATAATGGCTAGGACTTCCCCAAACAAAAAGAATACAATTATTGTATGAGGCAGGCCAGTCTTCCTGCTGAAGGGCACAGGCTTAGGGCAAATTTCTAGACTGGAAACCCAACTCTGCCATCAGTAGGTGTATGATTTCAAGCGTATTTCTTAGCTTTTTTTTTTTTTTTTTGCCTCTATTTCCTCATGTGTAAAATAAGGATTGAATTAATTGTTTAGGTAAAGCTTTCAGCAGAGTGCTTGGCATATGGCAAATGTTATGTGACTGTTAGTTGTATTAGGGGCAGATTTTTAGGTGTCAGTGTGCAGAAGAGGAAGGTATTGTGAAGGCCTTGGAGCTGGGGGTGGGGTGAGCATCCGCTCTGAGCATTTATGACATTATACTACTATTACTTGTTTTATCTGAGAAAAAAAGCCTCTCCCAGATGTACACCTGGGTTGGATTAATTATCATTTGACCTTCCGGCAACAAATTTTGAGCAAAAACTTCCCTTAAAATCAAGAAATACATGTTCTAAAAGTGTCTGAATCTTTATTATACTGAAGCATTTCCCAATATGAAGAAATTGATCATATATTCCTCCTAAAAATTTTTGTTTTTTAAATAAGTGGCCATGAAGTTTGCTAAAGATAAGTGTACACTCATATGTGTTTCTGATATTTATGCCTAATGCTACAACTCCTCTGGTACCAATATTTGTGGTAAAATGAATTTTTTCTTCATGGGAAAAATTGGTGCTTTATCATATTATTTTTATTTGCATCTTTTCTAAGTTTTAGAAAATAAAATCATCCTCAATTGACACTAACTTGCTCTTCCTACAAAATGCATTATTAAGGCAATTTATATAGATATTAATATTAATCAATCAATTAAAATTAATATTAATTTATAGCACTATTAAGGAAATTTTATATGAATTTATTTATTCAGAGTTGCTAAATCTGTGACTATTTTTCAATAGTAAGACAACAAAGAAACAGTATGCAGGTGAAATTATAGCAAGAACATTAATGGAGAATGTGAAATAATAAATGAGTGGAGAAAGAAGGGCTTATGCTCACCTATATCCCATGACAAACTGAAGCACAGAGTCTGTGTCCTAATCCATAACCAATCTCCTTGTTAAGACCAGTTACAAAATTTGTGGGTCCTAGTGCAAAGCAAAAATACAGGGCTTCTTGTTAAAAAATTAATAATTTCAAGATGGCAATATCAGCATTAAACCAAACATACATCTAACATGTCTGAAGCTGGTCTTTGTTGTTGTATTGGGCCCAGGGAGTATGGTAGGCTTTACATGGCTCTTTCTTGCCTCTTCTTTTCAAAGGAGAAAAAAATTATCTTCAAATATAAATGGGAATTTTTGTGAAATGAATATCAGTAATATGATGGCCAATTGCCAAGTTCTTGGTAGATACTGAGAGCCTATTCTGTAATTGCTTCCTTTCCTTTTTTAAACAATGTTCTTAATACCAAATAAATAGTATTCATTTATATTTTGGAAGAATATGACAGCACTCCCCAAATAATAAGTATCTACCTTTCAAAAGAACTTTGGAAAACCAGGAGTTTATTTCCTTATTTAAATCACTCATCTCTCTTAAGCACTAAAATCTTGTAGACTACTTATTCTTTCATGCAAAATATAAGCACTATGGTGAGTACTCTAGACCACCAAAATGGCATTTTCTGATTGATAATAGCTTTGACAATTCATACTAGTTTGGTCTGTGTTCTCTATGCCCCAGACCAGGCTATTAGCCATACACAGAGAAGTATATATAAAACTTGGAGTGCAGACTAATTTGGAATTCTCTGCCCCAACCCGCCCCACGGAAACACACTTTTTTTTTCTTTTTTGCCAAGTGGAGGGTTGGTTATATTTAGTTTTTCTGACTATATGTTCTCCTCTTCATGTAATAACATATTGAACTCACAAACTTTGGAACCATTGCAAATGCTGGCTGAATATTGTTGGTACTGAAATATCTTAAAGACAGCAATGTAGTGTTGCATTTTTGGAATTATTGGCATAAAGGAAAGCTTTTTTCCTGTAGCTTCTCATTTCTATTTTTTCTTCTCTTGCTTAGGTAATTTCATGGGCAAAGTAGGAAGAGATGGTCTTTTATATTATATAATAGTCACATTTCTTACTTAATAGTAAGCACCCTATAAATTGAAGCTTATAAATTTAAATCCACACACTACTATTTTGGCTTATAAATCATGATCTCAGACAGAGATTAGACACCGCAGTTAAATAACATGTGTTCTGAATATTCTGGATGAATTGGTTCTGTACCAATACCTGAGTCATTTCCAGGTAGGATCCTATGAATGCGCATCAAGATGTCAGATAGTTAGTTTAATATTTAGTCAATAGTTGATGGTACTCAATCATATAAGAATGGAATAAAAATTGGGAAATTAGTAAATATTAATCACTAGGAAGCTGAATATAATTTTTTTCTTTTCAGCTAGTTTAGAGAATAATTTTGAAATAAATAATAAATATATAAGCATACCCAAATATACTCTCTTCGTTCTGAATGAATTAGAATACTTTTCCTTTATGATCTAATGTAGAACCAGTAGAAGCTTTACAACTAGTAACCTACACAATAGGTTCTTTTTATTAAATTTTTCATTAACATCAGTGTCATAATTAGAAATTGGAAGATTACATTTAAATCAGCAGTTTTAATTGGGACAACATGTAAAGTGTATTTGGGTTTTTGATTAATAGGTAAAGGCAGGGAAATAAGGTATGTATAACACAAAATAAACTGATAGTGCAATTATTAGGCCAATATGTAGCAAAGCAGTTTATCATAAATACTAGTTTGAGAAATCAGATAATGTTTATTTTAAAGTAAGAAAAGAGTACTTGGAGTGGAAATCTGAAAGTAATACCATACTATGTCTGTTTCAGGGTGACCACAATAAATATTTGTTGATTCTGATAGTAGACATGAGAATATCTGATGTTTGTGTTTTCATTTTAAGAGTTAATCAGCAAACCATTTCTCTTTTTTGCTGTATATTTTCATACCTATACTAATGTCTCCCTTTCATCTTTAAATCCATGAAATTCTAAATTCAATAATTCTGCATATGAATTTTATAATACCCATTACAGGGGTTGAAATATAATTGAGTTTCTATTCTTATTATTAGCTGACAAAGTAACTAAGAAGTCAAGACCTTAAGGAGCTCAGGCTAGTAGAAAGAAGTATTCTGTGATCCTAATCAGAACATATTACTCACTGTTACATAATTTTCTTAAACGATCATAATATATTGAATCTATAAACTTATAAAAAAGTAAACATGAAAAGCAATCATTTGAATATTAGTAAAATCTTTGAGTCTAACATTTGTTCCTAGATATTTATCATTTTTCACTTGACATACAAATAGCCATCAGGTACATGAAAAGGTGCTTAACATCAGAAATAATCAGAAAAGTGGAAATCAAAACCACAGTTAGATATCACCTCACACCTGTCAGGATGGCTAGTATAACACAACAACACCAACACAACTGTTGGTGAAGATGTGGAGAAAAGAGAACTCTCAAACACTATTGGTATTTAATTAAAAATATAATCCAGCAATTTAACTTCTGGGTATATATCCAAAAGGATTGAAAGCAAGATCTCAAAAGAGACATATGCCCTCCCATGTATATTGCAGCATTAATTACAATAGCCAAGTCATAGAAATAGCCTAGATATCCATGGATAGATGAATGAATAAAGAAAATATGAAACACACATACAATGAACTATTAGCCTTAAAAAAGAAGGAAATCCTGTCATTTGTGTCAACATGGATAGTCATGGATGAACATGAATCCTGTCATCGGAGGACATTATGCACAGTAAAATAAACCAGACAAAAGAATGAATACTACATAATCCCACTTACACCAGGAATGTAAAACAGCCAATCTTATAGAAGCAGAGAGTAGAGTGGTGGTTACCAAGGAATGGAAGGGGAAGCAAAATCAGGGAACTGTTGGCTAAAGGATACAGAATTTTAGTTGAGACAAATAAATCCTAGAGAACTACTGTATAGTACAGTGTTCGTAGTTATTTCTATAATGTATACTTAAAATTTTGTTAAAGAGGGTAGCTCTTATGTTAAAATCTCTTAGCACAAAAAGATAAAAAGTGGGAGGGAGGAAACCTTTAGAGGTGTCGGTTAAGTTTATGACATTGCTTATGGTGACAGTATATCCTTTCCTTCAAACTTATCAAGTTGTACACATTAAATATGCACACATTTTTATATCAGTTATATCTCAATTAAAATTTAAAACCACAGACTTAAAAACTAGTAAAGAACTAAATAAAGCAAGTGCACATAAGTTCTCTTTTCCAATTGCAAACTAGTAGACTCTTTGGATTAACCAACACTCTTTATCTCCCCTATAAAACATACTGACACCCGGGCCAAGTGAAATGAGATAGCGAGCAGCTCCTCCTTTGTATGTCTATATTTCTGCTAGATCCAGTTGAATTGTGGGCCAGATGGTATGCTAGTTGTATTTGCTATTATAATTAAGTAATTTAATTAAATAATTCATGAATAAAAAATGCACACACACACAAAACTATTATTTCTACTAAAATTTGAACACTTTGGAAAACAAGCAATAAAAATTGGCTGAAAATTGCTGTTGATATAAGTATGAGAAAGACAAATGTAAAAGAAAAAAGATCTGAAAATTAATAATTTAGTGTCTTTTTTTAATTTTTGAGAAATGAGGAAAGAGATGATGTGTTATGGGTATGAAAATATAAGAAAAAATATTGCAGAATTAAAACCAGTAGGCACATATCTAAAGAAAGGTGTAGCTCTAGACAAAAATGTTGGCAAAGGAATGCACATTTACATGTTCTAAAGTTAAAATTTTAGCAGCTATTGAATGAAAGTAAAGGAAAATCTAAACATATCATGTACTTTATATAGAATAACCTCTTGGTTCACTGCACTATATGTTCCCTTCCACTAAGTCACTTATAGTAGAGACTGCTGGTTGCCCACAGAGTATACATTGTTTCTATTCTTACATAATCTAATTTTATATGTGGAAGCAGTGTGCCCTACTACAATTCCCAGTGTCTCTCGCAATTAGGGATGGTCACGTGAAAGAGTGCTGGCCGATAATATATAAGAGGAAGCAACTGGGGCCAGAACTTGGCTCCTATGATACACGCCTCTTTTCAATCTTTGTTCTTCCCTTCTAATCTGCCTGAAGCGCCAGGCTAATGCTCCGGGCTAAGGCAGCCCTTTGGAGAGCATGAGGATGCGGGTCATTCCTTCAGAATGCTGGAGCAGAATGTTAAAAGGAGCACAATTTCTGATGACAAGTGAAGGTACTATACATCTTCAGTTTGTTGGCTCCATACTTCCTTTACATTTGACAGAAACAAACAAACCAAACAAAAACCCAAACTACTATTTTAAATATTTGCTTTCTGTTTCTGTTTCTCATAGTATAAGTTGATTCATACTTGGTGGATGACTCTTGTCTTTGATGTGCTGGTGAAGTGTGTGGTTTATTGGATCAGAGGGCTGGGCTGGACTCATGGTTATTCTCTATGTGACCAGAGAGTTTACTTAATTCTCTGTACCTCGGTTTCTTCAGCTGCAAAATATAATTAATAATAATCATTCACATAGAATCGTTGGGTCAAGCAAGTGAGATGATCCATGTAAATGGCATAACACATCTGTATTAAATGCTCGATAAATGCTATTTTAACAAGGTCAGAAAATGACTTCCTAATTTCTAAATCTAGTGCATTTTCTTAGTACTTTTAATTTTTGAAAAATTTTTTACACTGAAAACATTTCTTCTTTTTGAAACTTCTTATTTGTATATAATTGGATTTAAATATATCTCTTTTCAGGACACAGGTAAAATTATAGGATATAATAAAGCCTGTGAACATCTGGGTGCAGGGTCGAAAAATCTTGTAAAAATATGGTGTAGCAGGTAAAATTTCACAAGTCATAAAGTACAGGTATGTAAAATGGCACTTAAATTATTTTTCTTTTATTTCTTGTTTTGAGACTCACTCCACCGCCCCCCCCCCCACGATTCTGCCTGATGTGGAGAAATTAATCTAGATACATATTTGTAAATTTGGTGAAATTTAGTTGATTTCTCTATTATGTTATGTTTGAAAAGTGAAACTTAGGAATATTTCTCCTTTATCCATCCTCTCCAACTAGGTTTAATATTACTTCTGTTGGCAGTGTTTGTGCTGGGAGGCAGTTTTACACAAAAACTAGTAAGGCATCATCTGGGAGGGGATACCCAGTTCTCAGCCACGATCTGTCTTGGTTGTGTGCTGCCATCCTTTGAGAGATAATTCATTTCACTGTTCCTCAGTAGCACTCTCCCCCATGCCATGACATCAAATAATTCCTCTCTAGGTGGCCCACTTGTCACCATTTACTTCAGAAGGCTGCAAGTCTTTTTCTCCCATCAGAGAGATCCCTGCAGACATGCCTAATATATATATATATTTTTTTTTTTCTCAGACAATTTTCAAACTCTTGTCCATTGATTGTTACAGCACCCTTTCCTGCAAACTTCTGGGATTATGAGGGTGTAGGGGTTCTGGCTGTGCAAGGTTATTCATTCTGTGCCTCAGTTCTCTGACTTTCATGCCACATGGACCTAACAACACCACTGAGACTGTCAAGCCCAGATTTTCAGATGAATGGTTGAAGGACAGGTCAGCTCCTCTCTGGGATACACACATACATTACTGGTCAGCACCCTTGCTGGGTCTCATTTCCAGTTCAACTGATGGCCGTTTGCAGAGTACAGAAACAAATAAAATTTTAAGTGTTTTTTCTCTAAGGTTCTTCCTTCTGTCTAGCTCCTGGGATCTTAATCTGTTAGAGTGAGGACTGTCGTGGAAGGCAGAGTAAAATAGTTCTCTCTGATGAATATTCTTTCCAGTCTTTCTGTGTTATGCTTTGATTAAAGCCTTTCATCTTTATGAATGTACATAATGTTTTATACAAATTCTGCAGATATATGAAAAATGTATATTCTCTGTTCAAAGGATTAAAAAATGCTCTATATTAAACAAGTTTATTGAATGAATTATTACATTTGATATAATATTATTTGTTCTTATTTTCTACTACATTTATTCAGTTCTGAAAAAGGTATATTGAAGTTGATCACTAAACATTTATTTTCTTATTTAAAACAATATATTTAGATTCTTTGTTTTACGGTCCATATAAATTTAAGACAAATTGTATTTGTTATTATTACTTCATGTTTATCTATTTCCTGATTACTGCTTTTAATCTTTATAAAAGAAAATTTGTTCCAAATGCCACCCATGTAAGACAATTCAAAATATCTTCCTGGAAAGAAATTTGCTTCTGCAATTTCTACGTATTTTAATGGGATTAACCGCCCTTCCTGAAAATTAATTACTCATTGACACAGCTGACTTTCCATTGGAGTCTAATGATCCTCAAACAGATGTTCTTTTCTTTTCACCCCGTTTCTTTTTTATTTTAACTAATTACTCCCCTCTTTTAAAGTAAATGTCTGAACCTTGTAAGAAAGCCTTAATTGGCCTGTCTCAGGTTTCCTTCCTTGTAGCAGGCTTGAGGCAAAACTTTGACACGTATTCATATTTCAATTTCCTGAAAAGATTTTTAACAGTTTGAATGATACCATATCTGTATTCATATTACCACATCTGCTTTCTTTTTTCTTTTCATTTACCTGGTAATTTTTTTTGTGTGTGTTTCCAATCATTAAAAACAAACAAACGTTGTATTAAGTGCCTTTTGGGGGTATACAATTTATAGCAGGCATTAGGTTTTTGATACTTTCTGATAGTCTGATTTTAATGGATGATTCAACATATTAACATTTAGTATAATGACTGATTTACTTTATCTCTTGCACCCTAATTTATATTTATTTATTTATTTTTGGCTTAAGAAAAAATTACCCAAGACTTGAAAATATGACACAGGGATTGTAGGGACTGCTGGGTATTTTGTCTTTTTCACAAAGTCCTGAGCCATGTCCCAGTAGGCCCAACTTGTAACTGATGGCTTCTCCAGAGATGCTGTACTTGAATTCCTTAAGCGATGTTATAATTTCTCTGTTAAAGTTGCCACCTGTCGCTTTTGGCCATCCCACGGGCTGGCCACGTGTTCCGTTTATTCTGACTCTAGCAACTCTGGCTGCTGGCTTATTTGTTGAATTGCTATTTTTAACTTTTTAGCTCTTTGGTTGTTAAACTATAATTGGTGGGGCTCCTACTGGTGGTGAGAGGTGAACTGACCTTCTGCCATGAGCCAGTGGCATGCGGTCTACTGAGGAATCTCCTGTTTCCTGATTTTCTCATATTCTCTTAGCCTTTGGAGAAACAAAGACTCAGTGCACCCATTGCTGAATGAACCCATCTATAGATCTCTGTAAAGTTAACTACTGTTTCTTTCAGATCTTCACAACGAGGTTTCAAAATTCCTTCTTTAGATGTTTGCTGAGTCATCAGCAGGTAGGGACAGTGGGTAGCACTACTCTAACGTTCTCCTTAGGGCGTTCCTCAAAGTCTATAATCTATAACTTCATTTCCTCCAAGATTCCCAGGAACCCATTGGGTGAGTCAGATAATTTCGAGCTGGTGGTAGAAATAAAAAGAACCTTGTCATGTCATTATCCTTCCAGAATCTCCTTGAGAGCTCAGGTTTTGATTTAAAAACCAAGATTTTGGTTATTTTTCTTTTCTAGTTTTCTCTTTGACAATTATTAAACAATAGGTGGCCTTTTGTTTAGCTGCCCAGATTGGTGGAAGGACACTGGAGCAGCACAGGAGTTCAACTCCAGCCAGATTTACTTTGGATTCGGTGAGACTGAAAAATGACAGCGGAGTGATGGGAGAGAGAATTCAGACCAGTTTAATCTCGCTCCTCCAGGCGAGGGCAGGAACAACAGGATCTGCCTTTCAATTCTCGTGGCAGCGAGCAAGAACAGGGGCCAAGGGGTCATCTGCCTTCACTCTCGTCCTGGGCAGCGGGCAAGGATGTAGCCATGGGAGCCAAAATCATCCACACCGTTTGAACAGCAGGGCCCATATATATACATGAAGTTAACAAAGGTGGCACCTGGCCAGTCTGAGCTGTGTAATGCTTACACAGAAAGAATTCTCTTAGATAAGGGTGACCTAGGCAAATGAAAATACATGCATGTGGAGACAAGGATCCTGGCTACGGTCACCCTGACATGACAGACACCAAAACATGGTGTGCAAAAATGCACATCAATGAACACTTCATAGTCTTACTGCTCTGGCATTGTGAATACAATGGGCCTGCACCCAAGGCCAGGGTGGGGTTTGTAGGGACATGAGGGAGAGCTGGCAGATGCTGCTGCTGCAGAGGGGATAGAGACCTAGTGGTGGGGGCAACTCAGCAGGTAGTTAAGGAGCAGTGCTCACTTAGGAAAGGTATAAGTGGAGGAAGTAATATAGAATTTTTTAAAAAAAAGGCTGGGGGCTTGGGGAGTATGTTAAAGCTAGGAAGAAGAAACATATAATCCTGAAGCCAAAAACAGGGAAAATTTTTTCACTATATTATTTGGGGAGCTCCATTACTGAGAGGGATGAAATCTGTAGAAGCTCTGATAGTTACATGGCATCTAAGAACTTAAATTCTGTTTCAGTTAGTAACAAACTAAATTGGGTGACTTGGGAATAGATATTTTAATTTTTTTAGATTTAATTAATTATCTTTAAAATGAAGTGCTTAACCAGATTAGCCTTTAAGATCCCAGTTAAATCCAAATTCAGTGACAATACACTCAGACACACACATGCTAGAATGTGTGTATGCTTCTCTCTCTCCTCTGCAGCTCAACTTCCCTGATACAGGTGGCTCAGAATTTGGATGGGAAGCGACAGAAAGTAGATGTTCTTTTGGGTAATACACTCTAGGTCTGTATAACTACAATGCAACTTTAATAAAAGGGTATGGGTTTATCTGGAGGCAACATATTTCACACTTGGGAATATTATTGTTCTGAGTGAAACAGATACTTCCAGATTTGAGTGGGGCCTAGAGTACAGAAGGACTCCAGCATGTACAGGCAGAGGTGAAAAAAGGCTTTGACACCATGACCATATGACTTACCAGATCTGGTGTTATCAGAGGCATCTGTGGTAAGAAAAGATGCTGTATGATGTTGTTCTAGCAGGATAATTGCAAGGTAGACTCCCAGAGTCTCTGGAGAAAGACCATGCTGCCTGAGCATTCAAGAAAAGGTTGCCATTGTGTTACTGGACCCTCTAGAAACAGAGCTCCTGACCATGGGAGACCAAGTGGCCCAGTGGTCAGAACTTCCCTACATAAGCTGTCTCCTGTCAGAATCACTAAAGCAGATCAGTTCATCATAGATGGAAATAGTACAGCTGGGATTAATCATGAGCAGAATCAGAGAACACAAGTAAGTTAAATAAACAGGTGGTGCAGCCTTCCATGAAATCCACTACTATTCCATGAGTACCTCTACCTCAATTAATACTATAGCTGCTATGCAGGGTAAAGAGTTTGTGACTATTGACAGAGGAGGAAAACGATGAAGCTTGTTTCATGAATGGGTTGACTTGCTGTGTTGTGTGCAAGCCAGTAATGCAATCACTACAAACCCAGTTGGGTTGACCCTGAGAAAAGTGGGAGAATGGAAGATCCTCCCAATAGACAAAGTTGCAGATCTAAGATAAAAATATACATTTGGACTCATAGACAATGGAAATAGCTTGGCTGGTTGCTCTGGGACATAGGAGAAGAAAGATTGGATGAGGTTTAATCTGGAAGCATGTAGATATACCTAAAATACCTTAAAGATCTATGAGCATAAACTGTGAAGATCTTTGAGTCAAATATTAGCACTAGTTGTTCACCACGAAATAATCAAGTGGATGAATCATTTGGCATCTGTTGTCTACCAACCAATGCTAGCACAATGTAATACATTAATAACATAACCATGGCACCAGGGATGGAGGCTATGCATGGGCACAGCAGAACGGCCTACCACTTACCGAGACTGATGTAGCACTTGCCACTGTTGAATGTTCAACCTGCTAGCCACAGAGACCAATGGTGAGTCTTTGATATGGCACCATCCTCTAGGTGACCTACTAGCCACTTGGTGGCAACTTAATATATTGTGCCCCTTCTATCATGGAAGGGGAGAGAATCCTCTTGACAGAAATGGAAAAATTCCTTTTAAAAAACAGATTTTATTTATTTATTTGTAGAGAGAGAGGAAGGGAGGGAGAAAGAGAGGGACAGAAACATAGATGGTTGCCTCTCATATGTGCCCCATCTGGGGACAGAATCCACAACTCAGGCATAAGTCCTGACAGGGAATGGAACCAACAACGTTTTGCTTTGTGGGATGATGCCCAACAAACTGAGCTGCACCAGTCTGGCAAAAATGGACACATTCTTATTTGTCTTTCCTGCATGCAGGGCTTCAACCAGGATCACTATCAGAGTAGATACAGTGCTTTATCCAAAACATAGGATCTAGCATAATATCCCAGAGATGCAGTTTACAACCAAGAAATTGTCATAGTGGGAATATGAACATAGAATTCACAGGCTCTATCATATACCATGCCATAGAAAAGCTGGTGGCCTGATAGAGTAATAGAACTGCATTAAAAATTTGTATTGAGATGTAATTTACATATCATTAAATTCACTCATTTTAAGTGTACGATTCAATAAATTTTAACATATTTAGATTGCACAACCATAACCACAATATAATTTAGGACATTTTTAGCACCCAAAAATAAACATCATGCCCACTTACAGTAACTGCAGATCCTCACACCTAGAAATAAATTTGGAAGGCATAGTTTATGCATCAGCTTAGAAATGATACAAGGATAAGGTGCCATTCTTTTTGATACAGGATATACTTTAAATGAATAACCACATATCCCCAATGGGTAGGTTACATGGAACCAATGGTGGAATTAGGAGTGGACCTTCTTACTATCAACTGAGTGACCCATGTGGGAAATTTATGCTTTCTGTCATGCAACCCTATTTTATGTGGTTCTAGAGATTTTGGTTCCTGGAGAAGGAATGTTTCACCAGGGAACACAGCATGAGTCTCATTACACTTTTAGTGATGCCTGTTACCTGGTCATTTTAGGTGTCTTTTGTTACTAGACTCTAAGTAGGAGAAATTATTTGAGAATTAGAAGGAGCCAGGAAAGAGTCTTATTTAGACTCAGGTGATCCACTAGGGCTGCCTACTGGTATTCCCTTGACAAATTTTGACAGTAAGTGGGCATGTTCAGCAGCTATAACCTGAGAAGGACATGGTTTTCAGGAATTCAGAATCAGGGCTGGAAGTCTCAATCATCCCATCAGTTAAGCCACCTAGACCAGCAGAGGTACTTGCTGAAGGTGTGATTAACTAGAAATTGACAATACAGGAGGGAAGTGATGATTATTAGTCAACCATGAAACTATCTGCATCCATGGGGACTAGAGTTTGTCTCACTGTTCTTTCTCTTATAACTTTTTCTATGAAATGAGACCAATCAGCATCCTAGAGGAGCTGTACTTGGAATAAATTTATAACATAAAGCCAGTGGATTAAAAATGTTCAATGCTGAAGTGTACTACTGGGTGCTGTAGAGTCCAGCTGGGACAAGGCATTTATCTCCCTCCTGGTTAGGAGTGTCGTCTGCTAGTGATTGTGTTGAATGACTCTCCTTAAATTGCTCTCAACCATAGGAACTGCCTTGGCCATAGTTATACTCTCTCTGTAGGTGCATTTCACATCCAGTGCTGGTCTGTTCGTAGGACCTTAAGTAAATTGAGGACATCTCTGAAGTGCCATCTCAATTTCAGTGTTCCCTAAGGGAGTGACTGAGACCTTAAATCATAGGATAAGTGCTCTCTTTGCTTAAATGTGCTTACCTCACTGCATTGGAGAGGTTGGTCCCAAGGGTACTCTCACAAAAGCACTTGCTCTCAGTCCTCTGATTCAGAGTCTGTTCTCTACAGAACCTGACCATGTCAGACATTTGACTTTTCAAATGCCAGGGTATGCTTTAGCTGGGTCTACTCCCCAAATAAAGTAAGCAATTGATAATTTTATTCACTCAATGTAATTACAGTAAGCAGTCAAAAGATCAAAGAGTTAATTCAGTCCCTCTATCACCCCCCCACCTTAAAAACAAAAATTTAAACTAGAGTCCTTTCCTGATTTATTGAAAAATTAATTTTCTAAATCCTAAACTACAAATGAGTGCTCTTATAGACTGGATGCTTTTATACCTAGTAATATCATGAATTTTATCTTAATTTATTATGAGAGTTGACAGACCACTTGGTAAAACATGGATTCATTAATGCACTGGAATATTTCACATACTGTTGCAAGTTAAAATATTTTTTATCAAGGTTGGCTATATAATCAATGACGTGACCACTTCTTTTTATTTGTTAGATTTATGGTTAGATTTGTTGTAAGGGGCAAATCACTGATGGTTCACCAGTTCACTGGATAAGGAGTCTGCCTTGCAAGGAATATTATTAGCATTGTGTTGGGAAAAACTTACCATAGCTAGCCTTACTATAATTAATCCATCAAATCAGTTATTTCCTTTCTTCCAATTTGTCATTGTACTTTATTCCTCCAAAAATATGGCTTATAGAAAAATAAATACATGTTTTAGGGAAGTTTAGCTGAATGACATAGAAAATGTCTAGATAATTTCTGGCTCTCAGATAAAACCTACCCTTCAACATGGTAGAATATATAACAGCACATGAAACCTATGTTCAGCCAATGAGTAGTTTAAGTAACAAGAAAATTAATATCAGTTTTAGTGCCAAATGCAGTAAATCTGAAGGAATATGTAGTAAATCTCTGCTTTCTCTTCTTCACCTCCCTTCTATTGCTATGACAGTTTCCCAATTCTGAAAATCCTTAAACTCCTCTTTTCATGAACACCAGCCTCATCATCCACAGGTTTTTCCTAAGCTTTGTCAGTGTGAGATCCTCCACAGTCTGACCCCAAACACTCTCTGAGAAAGGCTGGTCTCCTCCTGCATCATCAGATATATGATTTCATTGTACAGATGGTGAGGAGCATCCAAACCCCAGATGAAATCCATGTGCGCCCATTTGGGAATGTTCTTATGGTAGAATATGAGGTTGTTCACTTTGGAGAGCGGTGTTTTTGCATGATCCGGATTTGAAAGCCACTCCTGGCCTCCAGTCCACATTGCTGTGGGGACTGTCATGTCTCCAACTCTGTACCTTATAGGAGTTGACTGATTGCCTTTCTCTAGATTTTTGGTTTTTTTCCCTGAGTCAAATGCCTAAATCAGCTATTTTCAACTGATGTGCCACAAGAATTTTTAAAATATGCAATACTGACTGTAGTCAAGGACACTGATCTCTTTTCTCTTAGACTGTCAAATAAAAAATGACAACAGCCAACACAATAGCCATCCAGTGTGAATGAATCAAAATCATACCTTTTTTTTGTGTGTGTGTGAGATTGGAAAAAAATATACTTTTGTTATGCTTCAGAATTTTAGTAATTAGTTTATATGTGCCATGAGATGAAAAAGGTTGAAAATCGTTGCATTATATCCTATATTTGCATATGGGAGACCAGTACACTAAATTAACCTTCTTGTTCTTAAAAACACTTAAAAAATTAAAACTATGTGCTCTTGCACATTTAGTCTTAAATGAGTAGCTCATAATTAAAATAATAAAACCTGTGTTTCTCTGTGAAACAAATATCTGCATGCACACACACAAATACATATGCCTCATATGGTCACATTCACATAAAATTTCTTACTTAAAGACACTAATATCATAACCATGAAAATGATTATTGGTATAGTTATAATATTGTCCATAACTAAAAGTGATTTTGTGCAGGGATACTCTACAAATAAAACAGAATAAACAGTTCAGAAATAAACCATTATATGTATGTTTTTTTGGTTTATGAAAAATCACTGCATATGGAAAATAATGCTTTATCTTTTAAATAAATGGTATTGGGTTTAATATATAGCTACACAGAGAAAGAAGTAACTTGGTTTCTACCTCACTCCATATACAAAAGCCAATTTTAGGTGGATTGCTGAAATAGTCAAAATAAAACAAAAGAGTACATATTGTGTGGTTCCATTTACATGAAGTATGAAACCAGGATAACTAATTAATTTTTTAAAAGTCAGATAGTGGTTTCCTTTGATGGTATCGTGACTGGACTGAAAAATGTTGAGCGCCATTGGTAATTGTCTCTTTTTGTCTGGGAGCTGGTTAAACTGATTAGAACACTTTAGGCCAATGTTTTTAAGTCCAATCATCTATATGTGTGTTTATGGTAATATAAAAAAGAAATTATACCTTTCATCTTTTGAAGGAAAAAG
Organism: Furipterus horrens; assembly: GCF_987537825.1. Classification (NCBI taxonomy): domain Eukaryota; kingdom Metazoa; phylum Chordata; class Mammalia; order Chiroptera; family Furipteridae; genus Furipterus; species Furipterus horrens. The sequence goes on along the minus strand of NW_028327175.1, from coordinate 56,162,035 downwards.
AAACATAGGTATATTTCAATACCACTTTGACTTGTTCGGTGACATCAGTTCTCTTTTGCCCAGATATTTTCTGGGATTTCCCATTCAGTATTTCAGGAGGACATGGCAACAAAATCATTGTTCTTCTCAGTATTCAGCAGTCTGTTCTAAGTCAGAGGTACGTAGACCTGTGTGTGCACCAGATTTATCTCTGGAGAGTCTAATTCAGTTTGTCTGGGTTGCCACCTCCAAGTGTCCTTGGTACATCTGATAGGGGACTAAGGTCCTGAAACCTCTGGACCAGGCTGCTAAAGAGTATTAGCATCTCTGTAGCTGTCTTGACAGCAGAAAGGTTAGGGTTTAGCATTGAAAAAGTCATTGGGCCATCTGCACCAAACTCACTGTGACTCACTGAATCTGAGGATATGTGAGATGGCCAGGAATTTAGATTTTTTAAAAACAAACATCCTACATGTTTGTTCTATTCATTGAAGTTTGAGAAAATGTTTGTATTTCTATGCATTTCTGCCTTTTTTAACTTTATTTTTACTGTTTACACTATTACAGATGCCCTTGTTCACTCCTCGACCCCCGTCTTTGCTCACCTCCACCCAGACCTTCAGCCACAGCCCCCTCTCAGGCCATCACCACACTGTTCTCTGTGTCTGTGGGCTATGTATATATATTTCTGACTTTAGTCTAAAGAGGAAACAATAAATTACTATACGGACAGTAGTGCCATGCTACTGTTCCAAAATGCTTTCTCCCAACTTTCCAGTGTCTCAGTTTTTCTACACTATACATCAGTTGCTAAAATTTAGTAGTGTAAAACTGCTTACAGTTTACACAATTTGATTTTGACCAGCTCTCTTCAGGGAAAAAAAAAAAGTATTTGTATCTCTTATCAGAAAACGTAAGGTTTTAAAACAGCGATAGACAGTGAGTGCAGCACCCATCACTGTTCTCCCATAGACAGTAAGGGTAAATGACTCTCTACTGCTGTCTGAATGGCAATTCACTTTCCAAAACCATTTTTGAGGATCAAAAATTCATAGTAGATGTCAGAAGCAAAAAAAAAAAAAAAAGTTTTTTTCCTGTCATATAATCAATAATATTTTCATTAAAAATATTTACTGGTTATTCATAGTCCAAGTAGAACAAAATAATTTAGCTTCCATATAAAAAAAGTATATTTTACTTAAAGACTTATTTTTTTAAATGTTTTATTGATTATACTGTTACAGTTGTCCCAATTTCTTTTCCCTTTGTTCCTCTTCACCCAGTGACCCCCTCCCTCCAGTTGTCCCCCCCCTTTTAGTCCACATCCATTGGTTGTGCATATAGTTCTTCTCCACCTCTTCCTGTCTACTCAATTCCCTCCTACTATGCTTCTCAATTCCTGTACCATCTCCCTCCATTTCCCCCTTCCCCCTCCTTGCTGACCTCCCCCAATATGTTCCCCATACCTATAATTCTTTTCCCACTCTTGTTGCCCACTTAGTTTGCCTTTGTTTTGATTCCCTAGCTTCTGTTGTTGGTTGTTGTGATGGAGTTTTCATTTTAATGTTCATAGTTTTGATCCTCCTTCTCTAAACCAGTCCTTTTAACATTTCGTATAGAAGTTGTTTGGATCTAATGAACTCCTTCAGTTTTACTTTGTCCTGCAAGCACTTTCTCTGCCTTTCTATTCTGAATGACAGTTTCACTGGATAGAGTATTTGTGGTTGTTGGTTTTTGCTTTTCATTACTTTGAGTATTTCTTGCCCGTCCCTTCTTGCCTGTAGGGTCTCCTTTGAGAAATCAGTTGATAGTCTATTTGGGACCCCATTGTACATAGTTCTCTTCTTCTCTTTTGCTGCTTTTAAGATTCTTTCTTTATCTTTAATTTTTGACAATTTGATTACAATGTGTTTTGGAGTTGTTCTCCCTGGGCCTATTTTTTCTGGAACTCTCTGTGCTTCCTGGACCTGTAAGTCTATTTCCTTCCCTAAGTTAGGGAAGTTCTGTTTCATTATTTTTTCACATAATTTTTCAATTTCTAGTTCTTTTTCTTTGCCCTCTGGCACTCTTATAACTCGAATGTTCATTCGCTTATAGCTGTCCCATAGGTTTCTGAGCCTTTCCTCACATTGCTCATTTTCTGTTTCCTCTTTCTGCACTGGTTGACTGTTTGTTCCTTCCCTATGTTCCGATTTGTTGATTTGATCTCTGGTTTTCATTTCCTCACCACTTGTCTCATACATGTTTTCATTTGTTTCAGTATGATTGATTTTCATTCCTTCCCCGTCTTGTTCCAAACCTCTTGTTAATCCTGTAAGCCACCTTATAACTATAGCTCTGAACTGAGTCTCTGAAAGGTTTCCTATTTGTTTGTCAGGTTCCTTATCTGTTGCCTGGTGAGCTGCATAACTGGGATTTCAGTCATGGTCTGTTTCATACTGGCAGATTTGTGCATACTTTTGTTTTCTAGGCAGGTTATAGGAGGTGGAACCTCCATGCAGTTTGTGTGGGGGCGGGGGTGATTCCTGACATTATTCTCTGCTGAGAGACAGGAGCCTCTTTCTCCATTCCCACATCATCTAGGCCTCACAGATGGAGGCAATGGGGGTCTGCCTTCCCCAGCGTTGGAATTGAGAGCTGATGAGGCTTGACGGCAGCCGAGATTGCTCCCCTGGCATTTTACTGGCGCCTGGTGTCTGGTGACCTTTATTGCGGCACTGTGGTGCTTTGCGTGGGGGCAGGGGTCCAAGATGGATTCCTGCTGTTATTCTCCGCTGGGAGACCACAAGCCTCTTTCTCTGTCCCTATGCCCTCCAGGCCTCACAAACGGAGGCAATGGAGGGGGGGGGGGGGGCGGCTGCCTTTCCCAGCATTGGAATCGTGAGCTGGCAGGGCTCAACTGTAGCTGGGACTGCTCCCCTGGCTTTTCTAACAGTCCTGTCGCTATCCCCGCTGCCACCACAGGCAGAACCGCCCTGCTCTGGTTTCGGTCCTCCTACCCGTCCTGATGAGCACCGCTGGTTTATAACTTCATACGTTGGGCTTCCATGTAGTTTTATTTTCTGGAACTTCTAGTTATCTTTTAGTTTTGAAGTAGTTGTATTCCAACTTAGTTGTGGAGGGAGACAGAGTGTGTCAGTCTAAGCCTCCATCTTGTCCCTGTTTCCTTTTGAATCAAGACTTCTTTAAGTACATACTAACTAAATGTTCTCAAAATGGTCTCCATGCAGTACTCATTAACAAATTGTCCAGTAATCACTGCTGAAGAAATCAGGATAGTATTTCAATTTCATTCTCTTGGACTCACATTACAGCAAATAAGGGGCTATACTACTTCAGGGGGGCTTGCAACATAGACGACAAGCTTTGCTCTATTTCCTGATGTCTAGGGTTTATGGCAAGCAATTATCTTTACTATTGAAGTGTTCTTTTTCTTCTTTCCTCATAAAGTAAAAAGAAAGCTGCTGCAACCATTTCCTCTCATGAGAAGATAAGTGAAAATGAAGACTACCAGTTAAGTGGACAAGTGATTTTTTTCAACTGAACTTCCCAGTTTCCTGGATAAGAACTATTTATGCTGAAAATTATTTTCATGACTTTGATCTAATGCCAGTTATTAAATCCATAAAACACATCACCTTCAAAGAAACTCAAATTTTAAGCTTATAAAGTTTTTTTTTCCTTTGGCAAGATGTACATCATGTACATTGTCAAGAGATAACTGTGCAGTTTATTTGTATCATTAGTCTTCACTTAGGTAAGTAACAATTGTAAAGTTAGGGTTACACATAAGGGTGTTTTTATCACAAGTGTGTATCTCTGAAAACATCTAAGAATCAGTCAGGTTGATCAATTTGGAACAGAACTCTATCTTTTAGGGAATATTCTGAAAAATATGAACACCATCTTTCTTTAATGCAGTCTTACAAATGGATGACATTCTATTTTATTCCTCTAATGGAATAAGGTTACCTTCTTTCTTTATCTCTGTCTTTTTGCATATGTGAAGGAACTGTCATATAGTTTTTGGGAAAAGTGGAAGAAAAATTTCATGAGTCAAATAATGTAGGATGAAGTTCTCAAAAAATCAGGCCATAGCTACAATCATTAAATTTATGAGAGGGGAAACTAATTTTAAACTACATTGAGCAGAGGCTGAGAAATAACAGCACAAAGTTATATTGCCACAAGAATCAACATTGGTGTCTTTTTCCTTTGTGTGACTGACTATATTTGTCACAGCAGATGGAAGGTTAGAAGTTTGTGTGCAGAATACATTGTTAGGAGAGGTCATCAAGAAAATGTAACCTGCTGTTTTTACCTGTGAGCTGGTCCCAGGCAATTGAAGGCTCCCCCTCCCTCTCCAGTGCTTTGAATGTGCACTCTACTTGCCTTCTGTACACTAGAAGCTGCCCAAGGCCACAGCCTTCAGATAGTAATACGGCGATGGGACTATCTGGACTGGGTATGTGACTGAATCATGTTAAAGTCTCCTGTGTATGCGACTGATCCCATTAAAATCTCTGTATAAACTTTTAAGATTTGATGGGTAGGTGGAAAAAACTGCTTATCTTGTAGTCATCCAAGAAAAGCTTCATAACTAAGTTACCTTGTTTATTAAGCCTGCCTTCTAGCAATCAAGAGTGGTCTGCCTCTTTCCTCAGTCTCTCCTTGCCCTGTGTGTATGGGGATAGTTTCAGATTATATCTGGGAAGCGCCCAGTGACCCCCTAACTGGTATGGTTCAGTTGCTTGGATAGCGTCCCGTGAAGGTTTCTGGTTGGATTCCCAGTCATGGCACATGCCTGGGTTGTAGGTTCCAGCTCCAGTAGGCAACTGATCAACAAATATGTTGCTCTGTTTTTCTTTTTTTCTTTTTTTTTTTTTTTTTACCATGTGTTCTAATTATGGAAATCAAGGTGGCATTTAACAGATTGTTTAATATAGACAATTTAATAACATCTGAGCTATTCTGTATGCTTGTTGGAAATATGAACACATTAAAGCAAGATTCTAATATACATTTTGCTGCTGTGTGGTCACTTCCTTTCCCTCATGATACTAGTTTTATCTAGGTAACAAAGAACAGAGTAAGATCCTCTACAGTACCACCATGGAATTAAGAAATACTTATTTTATTTTATTGTTGTTCAATTACAGTTGTCCCAATTTTCTCCTCATTGTTCTCCCCTCCCCTGCCCACCTTCCACTCCCACAGTCAACCCCTACCCTGTTGTCCATGTCCATAGGTCATTAGGAAACAGATTAGCTTTGTACTTTTTAATAAACAACTTGAGAAACCCTGGAGGTATTGGCTAGGGTTGTCTAAGCCATGAAGTTACGGCTTTGATGTTTCTAAAGAAGGAAGAATTAAAGCCTTCTACAAGAGAGAGACAGTGAAGGTGGTGGAAGGGAGAGAGAGAGTGAGAGAGAGGGAGAGAAAGACTCAAATAAGACCACTGAGGATACTGCATAGGCAGTGGGTTGAAGCTAATGCATTTGGGTTATAATTTTCTTTCTACTGTAAACCATCTGAGAGATTATGGGAACAATATAACCACCTTGGGATTCAGTATCTTTACCAGGAAAAAAAAGGTCGTTAATCTTCAAAGTTTCCTCAGCATTTAGAGTCTACTCTTATCAGACTGTGTATAAATAGAATGCAAGATTTTTACTTTGGTCTCCGTGTGAGAAAAGACATAATAAATTAGTAAAGGTAAGATTAATTAATTTTGGGGATTTGTTATTTTTTGGAATTCTTTTGCCAACCCTGAAAACTTTCATTTCTTACTCCTTGATATCAAAGGTAACTGAAGCTCATGATGTCTAATAGAATATTTATGACTCAGTGATAAGGAACTAAAATCATATTTAGTTGGTTATAGCCTGAGTTTTACAGACCACTGAAGATAAATAAATTTAAGTATGTTCATTTGAGTTTTAGGCCACTTCTAGGGGATTTTAAATGTCATACTGGCACCATCTATAGATATTTAAGATGAAGTGCACCCACAACTATTTCATTTTCTGATAATTCATCCCTCCTTTTATTTAAGCTAAGTAGTATTAATTCCAGTTGACTAGCAGAGGAATCAAACATTATCATCTAAGCCACAAATAGCATTTGTGTACAAACCATACAGGCAAACACTATTCTCTCTTTACCAGCTTATATTCTGGACACATAATATCTATGAGTTTTGCCTGTTCTTAAGAATTTCTACAACTTCACCCAGGTCAGGTAGCCCATTCGGTTACTGTTGCCCCATGTGCCAAGATTGTGGGCTGATTCCCAGTCAGGGCAGATACAAATCAACCAATGAATGCATAGATGGGTGGAGCAACAAATTGCTGTTTCTTTCTCTCTCTCCATCCCTCCCTCTCAAATGAATAGATTAAAAAATTAAAATATTAAAAAAAGAATTTTTGACTTCCAACCAAGATAGAAGCCTAGACAGACACACTGTGTCTCCCTCCACAACTAAGAAGGAATACAACTCCCTCGAAACTAGAGACAACCAGAAGTTACAGAATGTAGAGCTGCATGGAAGTCTAACAAACAAAGATATAAAGAAGAAATACTCATCCAGACAGGTAGGAGGGCAGAGCTGGGGTGGAGAGGATGCGGTTGTGGTGGCAGCAGTAGTGGCAGCAGAAGACTGCCGGAAAGTGCAGTCACACATTTTAAAAAGTCAGGAGGGACACCTGGGGACCACTCCCAGCACCAGACCAGATCACGCAGCTCATGGTCCCAGCGCTGGGGAAAATAAAGCCTCATTGCTTCTAACTGCAAACAAGTGGGAGTTGGGGCAGAGGAAGAACCAGCCAGTCTCTCAGCAGAGTCTGCTTGTTTAAAGGGCCCCCACAGTCCTAGAACATTCACAGACCCACCCATTCTGGGAATGACAGCCAGGGCAATAGCTAGAGAGGTGCCAGTCCCATGCAAAGTAGGAAAAGTGGCTGGAAAAAGGGCGAGTGCTGAGTAAGTGACATTGTTCCCTCTCAGACCCCTCCCCCACATACAGCACCACAACGTGGTGAAACAGGTCACCCTCTACTGATGAGAAAACCTAAGGCTCCACACTTTAAAATGTAACAGGAGCAACAGCTCTACCTAAGACACAGAGGCAAACAAACGCAGGAATCTGTCAAGAAGAGGAGACAGAGAAGTATGGCCCAAAAGGGGGAACATATCAAGGTTCCAATGGCAGAATTAAGTGATGAGGAGATAGCCAATCTAACAAATGAGATAGCAAACCTAACAGATACAAAGTTCAAAACACTGGTGATAAAGGTGTTCACAGGCTTGACAGATATGCTTGAGTATGGCAAATGCATAAGGGAAGTAGTGAAGGCTATGCTAAATGAAATGAAGGAAAATCCACACAAAACCAATGGTGAAGGGAAGAAAACTGGGGTTCAAATAAATGATTTGGAACACAAGGAGGAAAACAACAGTCAATCAGTACAGAATGAAGAACGAAGAATTGAAAAAAATGAGGAGAGGCTTAGGAACCTCTGGGACAACTTTAAACATGCCAAATCCAAACCATAAGAGTGCAAGAAGGAGAAAAGGAAGAGCAAGAAATTGAAAACTTACATGAAAAAATATCGAAGGAAAACTCCCCATATTTGGTGAAGGAAATAGACATACAAGTCCAGGAAGCACAGAGAGTCCCAAAGAAACTAGACCTCAGAGGGACCACACCAAGACACATAATAATTAAAATGCCAAAAGTTAAAGACAAAGAGAGAATCTTAAAAGTAGCAAGAGAAAAGCAGAGAGTTACCTACAAAGGGGTACCTATAAGACTATCAACTGATTTCTCAAAAGAAACTTTGCAGGCAAGAAGAATTCAAGGTGATGAAAAGTAAGGACCTACAACCAAGATTAATCTATCCAGTAAAGCTATCATTTAGAATGGTAGGGCAGATAAAGTGTTTCCCAGACAAGGTAAAGCTAAAGGAGTTCATCATCACCAAGCTATTATTATATGAAATGTCAAAGGGACTTACTTAAGAAAAAGATAAAATTTATGAACATTAAAATGACCACAAACACAACTATCAACAACTGAGTCTAAAAAATACGAAAAAAATCCAACTCAGCAAACTAAAATAGGAACAGAATCATAGGCATGGGGCTCATTCGGAGGGTTATTAGCTGGGAGGGGGTAAGGGGGAGAAATGGGGAAATGGTGCAGGGATTAAGAAGCATAACTGGTAAATACAAAATAGACAGGGGGAAGTGAAGAATAGTATAGGAAAGGTTGAAACCAAAGAACATATATGCATGACCCATGGACATGAATTAAGGGGTGGTGGGGTTACTGAAGGAATGGGGGGTACTGGGCAGAGGGGAGCAAAGGGGAAAATATTGAAACTACTGTAACAACATAATCAATAAAATATACTTAAAAAAAGAAGTTTTACAACTTCTGTAAAATATTAAAGTTTCATTTTTAATAGTAAGTATCAAATAATTAAATTATCTTAATGTTTAAATAATTAATTAGTTTTAATCATCAATTAATGTTTAAATTATCAATTAAAGTTTAATTTTAACGATGAGTTTCATTAAACTCTAAAAGCCTATTTTAGAGTTTTGCATGGAGAAAAGCTTTTTTCTTAGTACCTTTTCTTCAAATGTTCATTGTTCAAATGAAAAAGTAACAATATTCAAAGACATGTCTACATGACTACATCATGAAGTAGGAAATAAAATAATTTGTTTAGAAGAGAGACCTAATTAGTATGTAGGGGAAAGGTATGTGATTAAGTCCTTATTTTGTGAGGTAAAGTTGCTAAGTAATCTAATTTTTTTAGGCACAGTGCCTGGATTAATTGAAATGTGTGACAAAGACAGTATATATTGCCACAAAGTCTTGATGAGAACAGCGGAGGGGGTAAGCACGTCAAGAAATTCAAGGAAAGAAGGATGTGTCTGAGATATATTTCTGTTGGAGGAAGCAGGAGAGAAAACCTTGCATTGTACATGCCTGCTCAGGAATTGTGTGCTAAACCTCGCTCCTTGACCAATAACTATAGTGAATGGAATAACAATTAGGTGTAAACTGAATCTGAGGAATCAAAGATATGACTCTCAGGAACAAAAGCAAATTCCGTGAACTCACTCTTCCTGCTATTTTTACTCACTAGCTCTTTCTTTCATTGCTTTTTCTATTTTGAACAGTTATTTTGGAAGAAAAGCAATAAATAACACACTAGCTCTATAGGTGATTATCTGTTTCTCTGGTATAGTTTTAAGTTCTGTTAGTTATTAAACTCTTAAGTGTTCTGAACTTTTATTTCCCCTGAAGTGGCATATCAATATCCATCAACAATGAGAAGCTTAAATCTCTGTCAATGGTTTAAATGTTTTCAAATTCTTCCAAACCAACAGGTGAAAATATAAAAAGGAATACATTGATTTCTATGGTAATCATATAACATTAGACTAATTGAGCCATCAGAAGAAGACTGGCAACTGAAGTATTCTAATTAATTAATTAAAAATAATTTAACTGAAGTCTAGTTTCCAACTCTTTCCCGTTACTACTCTTATTAAAAGTAAAATGCATTAATTCATTGTTAGTAAGCACTCTATGTAAGACACTGAAGTAGGTGTAGCTATTTAGACTAAACATATAGTAATAACTATATGTATTCCATTCATTTGTATTTATTCACAGTCCTAAAATGTGAGCTTATTTTGTTATGGTTTGCTTGTCTTTTCTCAAACTTCTAGGTTCACTAAAATTGTAGTTAAAATCTTAAATTGTCTTAACAGGTACTTTCATTTATAAATAAAAGTGATTTGCAAGAATGCTACCAATTGTTTTGCACTTATAATACAGGAGGTGCTTGAAAGTATATAACTTCTTAAATACTATACATGTTCTATAACTATTTAAACTATTAAGTATCAAATGGACTAAGTTTAAATTATGAAATCAACTTTAAAACTTTAAAATAATGCACCTTGGAAAACCTACTCATAGACCCAGTCATGGTAACTTTCAACTTGGTGCATTTTAATTATTATAAATTCTGAAGTTCAGTATTCTTAGTATATAAAGCTTTACTACTCTTATTCATTGATTTTACACGGGGTCACTTACATAACAGTCCACTTCTTTAGAATGCTATGGAAGAAAGGTTAACATGTTATTCTTTAAAATACAGTCTCACCACTCCTCAAATGAGAGGAGGGGCATATAGCTCAGCCTTCCCCTGGAAGCATGGTTCTGTGAAGGAATGAATGCCCAGGCAGGTTTCTGTGAGGTGGGAGAAAGGCTGGAAGTGAGTTTGACAGCCCCTGAATTTGAAAAGCCCTGGACCAATGCTTTTCAACACAGGATCAATGTATCCCCCGGAAGGAAGTTAAACACATCAAAAGGAAGAGCCTCTTTCTTTCCTCTGCTCTGCTGTTTGTCACCACATCTCTTTTTCTGAATTTTTACCTGTACACTCATTTATTGCTTAATGTCATATTTTTCTGGATAACATGATATTTTCTGTAGATAAATATCAAGCACTGACCAATGTAGTGTCTAAAAAGCCCCTAGATTTCTTCCACTTAGCTCTTTCACATATTTATGTTGTGCCGGGAAAAATGAGTTAGATAATTTAATATGAAAACATTTTATCGAGCCATACAGTGGAGAAATGGACTCCTCATGCTTTTTATATGGTAACACTAACTTTAAAACATTATCATTAAAAAATAAAATTACTGATAGCCTCACCATAGTAGCTATTATTTTTGTTCAATTCCTCCAAATATACATATATGCCTCTGAATTGGAACCACTGTAATTATTTTTATATGCCATTTTGTTACAATATTTTTTTCTGAATAACATTTTGAATTAAGAGCTTCTAAATTGTCATATCTTTCCATACTATAAAAATATGGCAACACTGAGCACTTATTGTATTCTATGTACTAAGCTAGTCTTATTACACACATTTTCTTATTTATACAAAACAGGTGAGAATTGTTTATTAGGCCATTTCCTGAGGGTTAGAACAATGAAATGCTTCATTCAACATCACACAGGTAACAAGTGATAGATCAAGGACCTGAAACAAGATGATCTGACCTTAGAACTTATGCCCTTCATCAATACACTGCTTTTCATAACTAAAACTGTATGCTAAAGAAATGAAGACTAGATAATGCAAAGGGGTGAAGAAAGTTTGTTATAGATTTAAATCAATAAATTCTTAATTTCTTTACCAGTTTACTTCTCATGGTACACCCTTTTCTCCACTCTAAAATAAAAAATAAAATAAAATAAAATAAAATAGCGTTAGGAAGGTGACTTAGTATTCCAGCATTTTTAGAAGTAGCATTCTTGCACCTGGGTTTCAGAACTCACCAGAAAGGTAGGAAACCAGACTTACTCTGTATAAGACCAGGGATCAGGGAAAGAGGAAATATTATGGATGAATCTCCGTAACAGGCATCAAAACATGCTGTTGTTCATCAAGCTAAGTAAATCTACCACATGGTTAGTGAAATTTACAAAAGAAGCTAGTGACATCCGTGGGTGTTAGGTATGAATATAGAAAAAAATTTTAAATAGCAAAAATTATCTATAAACAAAAAGAACAGTATTTCAAAACACATTTTTGGAATTTCTATTTGGCCCTTAGGTAAGACATTTTTCATTTTTGAAAGGAATTATTTTTCAACTCAGAGTTTTAAAATTCTCTCCTTAGGAATGCCACCTCAGAATATTCATATTTCTGGCATGTTCTTGGGAATTCTCATGTCACATCCTTCAGCGTATCTGTGTGTCTTGAGAAAGATACAGAATTTAAAAAGTTTTAATAGCCTGATATAGTAAGGAGAATAGTGTCTACCAAATATCATTGCCATCTAGATATTAGGAGAACCAAAAAGAAATTTAGTGACTATATCCTAATACTCTAAAGTCAACAATTAGAGATTATTTATATATATCAAATTCAGGGAGGGTTAGGGAAATGAATGGGAACATTTAAAGATTAATGAGAAAAGTATATGTTCAGAGAGAAAAAGGAAATAGAAGAGAGATTACATTAGTTTTGTTCTTAATCGTGGAAAATGAGAGATTTCTTGTTTTATATATTTAAGGGAAGAGGAAGTTAAAGTTTTAATAGATGGCAATAATCGCATCAGACTAGAGCTATTTGATAAAATAGGTGAAAAAATATTAGGACATTTAACAAACAGAAATCAACCTTTTTAGGAAAAGCATTTTAAGAGTGACCTGAGCCCTGACTGGTATGGCTCAGTTTATTGAGTGCTGATCTGTTAACCAAAGGGTTGCTGATCCAATTCCAGTCTGGGCACATGCTTGGGTTGTGTGCCAGGGTCCCATTTGGTGGCTTGTGTGAGGCAACCACACATTGATCTTTCTCTCTCTCTCTTGCTACCTCCCTTCTTCTCTCTTTAAAAATAAAAATATATATATAAAAAAATAAAAATAAAAAGGGACTGGAGCACTAACCTCTTGACCAAGTTGAGTAGACTTGTAATTAGCCTCACCCAAACATTAATCAATAATCAGGAGTGTTTGAGATCGTATGAAGACCCTAAAACAGTTTCTTTACAGTGGCCAAGTCCACAGCCTGAAATAAGAATGTTATTATATATCATTCAATTTCTGTAAGTATAGTTGTATACAATAAACGCCCTCTCAAGTGTTTGGGCCCTGTAGAGAGCTGGCTAATCAAAAGTTATTTAAAGATTTGAGTACCTTAAACATTTGTTTAACTTAAAACATATAAATATGCTTTCATTAGACTAACTTCAAATGTAGCATGAAGTTTTTATTTTCCATGAGAACATGTCCACTGATTAGAATGCTGTCTCATCTTTCTTGAATAAGCCATACATGTAATACATTAAAATTTTTTTCTAGTTTTAATGTCTCAGTGTCTTTAATATGTGAAAAAAATTAACAGATTCTTGTGAAGCTGAGTGCAGAATCATCCTATATTTTTATGATCCCCTCAGGTCTCATTAGTTATTTTTATAGTGGTTTCAACCTCAGATAATATAATGGCTCTTTTTTTTTTTTTTTTTTTTGTCCTAGATTTTATGGAGTTTTTCCAAAGCATTTAACTTGATTTGTGTTTAACAATGACTTTCTTTTCACACTCATATTTTTCAATTAGTGCAGAATTTAATTAAATTATATAATTACAAAGATAATTCCACAGTAGTCACAGATTTAAGCTAAACTAACGTTTGTCTAAAGAGGAAAGGAATTTTATTTTTCTTCAACAGAAAAATCTGATTAAGCATTTTAAGGCTGAGAAGGTTGCTCAACAATCATTGGGAACAGTTCCTCCTAACTAGTTGCTTTAGTGGTCCAACTAGGGGTGCAAGATGATGGCTCCCTTTCCTGCCATTATGTTCACATTCTAGCCAGCAGAAAAGGGAAGTTAGGAAGGGAAGTATATGCTCCTTCACTTTAACGGGATGGCCCATAATCTGTACATGTCACCTCCACATACTTAGTCACATGGTTATACCTAACTTCCAAGGAGGAAATGTAGCCTTTAGTTAGGTGAGCATGTGTTCACTAAAAATTCTGTTATAGAAGAATAAGTGAAGGGGAGAACAGATATTGACAGACATAAAGCAGTCTCTGAAATATTCAGATCTATCAGCCCATGATTGTTTGAAACTAGGCATGCCACTGCCCATGAAATGAGAAGCTCACCAGGCCTAAAGGATTTACCCAACCAGAATTATGCCCTTCTGCTAACTGGCTCCAGAGGACCTCAGAATACCCTGTGTGGACCGCCCTGGGTCTGCTTCAGTGCCTCAGGACAGTCCTTCGAAGGGTGAACTACCTGCACTTCAGGAGTATGAAAGTGAGTTGAGCAAGGAGGTTGGGAATCTCACACATTAATGGTGCTGCTTGTGGTAGAGACAGGACTGGAGGAGGGAAGAGAATGGGTGTATGAGCCAGCTTGCTCAGCACTGGAAAATCCCAAAGCAGAACTCAGAGGAGTTAGAAAAATTTAAATTTGAATCTAGTCTTTCAGCTCACTATATAGGTATATTTGCCAAGGTAAAAAGATGGTATCAATTATCTATGGCTATGTCACAAACAATGCCAAAACTTTGTGGCCTAAATCAATAATTTTCTATTGTTCTTGTGAGGACAGTTCTGCAAGGTCCAGGATGTGGCTGGAGGACCCAACGTGGCCTCATTTATGTATTTAGAGCCTTGGTACTGGCTGCCAGCTGGAGCATCTTTTTTCTTTTCCCTATGACTTCTCTTTCTGTGTCCTTTTTTAATTCATCAATGAGTCTATCATGAACTTCTTTACATGTCAGTTGATGTCCAAGAAGATGAAAATGGGAACCTACAAGGTCTCTTAGGCCCAGAAATCACACTTCCACCATATTCTAGTTCACAAAGAAAGTCATAGGACCAGCCATGATTAAAAATAGGACAATAGGTTCAACCATTTAATAGAAGGAATGACAAAGTTATATTTCAAAAAGGCATGCAGGATCAGAGGGACTGCAGTGTCTATCTGAGAAATGATCTACCACAAACATCTTTTAATTAATAGTCATTTTTATTAACCTGGGTATGGTGCCTCCATTTATTTTTTGTACTCTGTCTCTGCAAATATTACGCATGTATTTGTCTTTATCCATTCAAATATTCACTAGCCCTTGCATATAATATCCTTTTTCCTATAAATAAAGCACGGATTTTTAATATAGACATCTGCAGAGACCCATTTAGTTCTTGCTTCAAGTGCAAATTATCTAGGTCAATCCTTTCTACTAGGTCCAAATAATTTAATGTCATCTGGTGACAATAGGCTAAACGGAAGTTATAAAAGAAAATACCAGAGAACTCTGGGCATCTTAGGAAATTAAATAATGGCAAACTGACCCTGTACTCTTTAGAAATATAATTTCCATGATTTTTTTGAGCCATAAAGTGTCCCCTGAAAACTTAACCCCTTGCACTAGCACCAAAAGGACCACAAGAGTTGTGTGTCTCCCAGTAAGGGCACATAATCGCTCTCTTATTCCCTGAAAAATAATCCATAAGGCAAAGGATAAGGGCCATGGAGAACTATGGACAGGGTTATTCTCCCAGGAAAGAAAACCTGAACTTCTAACCGGGCTGACCAAGAGGCTTTCTTTGTTGCCCTGGCAGCTTGCTTTCATACTGTTCTTACTTCACTGTTGTATAATGCATGAGGTGAGGGAATAAACCATGTAGAGATCTGGGGAAGAGTGTTACAGGAAGACCAGAATGACAAGCACAAAATCTTGACATGTACAAAAAAATAGCAAGTTAGTCAATGTAGCTGGAGTCAAGATAGCAAGAAGGAGAGATATAGAAGCGAGAGAGAGAGAGACAGAGACAGAGACAGAGACATGAAACTTGAGTATCTTGCAGGTATAAGTACTTTGGATTTTACTCTGAGATAAGACACCATTGCTGGGTTTGGGGCAGAAGCATGATCTATACAAATGATGTTCTTCTTCCTTTTTTGTGATGCATGATTAAAAATGAATTGTCAGAGGGTGGCTACTCTATAAATTTGTCAAGACCTTCTCCAGTGTTGTAGATGTATCTGGACAGACAGAAGTACAAACAACCATATTAGCAAGGATAGGCCGTTAGAATCTCCTAACTTTCTTATATCCATAAGTAATCTAAAAGAGTTAAGTTTGAGGTACTATTTCCAATATTTTAGACGAGTCACCAATTTCCAGGCAAAGAAATTGAAAGACAGTTGAATAGTCTCTGAAGAAAGATTTTACAAGTTTACATAAATGGGCAGAAAAGAGGCAGAGACACTTGAATCCTGCCAGGAAACTCCCCTGGAGGAAAATAACCTAAACTGTACTTACAGGACGATAAGCCTGAGAATAAAAATCCACCAGATCTGTAAGAATAAACACTGTCTATTCATCGCTTCTCAGAATGTCGGCATTGATTGTGGTCACCTTCTTGCTAGTTAATCCAAACTAATTCTGCTGAAATCTATCCATACAGCCTGTTGTCATTACTACCCACTGCAACCTCCACACATCTGTGGGTCATCATTATAATTGCCCTTTCCAGGAATATTGAGTAATTTGTCTGAGGACAGACATCTGGAAATAAACCTATGCTAGTTTGAACATAGTCTTTTAGTTCTATAAACCATTCTGTCTTTCTCCAGAAATTATTATTGCAATCTAAATCCTGTACCCTTTGGAGAAAAACAACATTAACTCCAAACATGAACTCCAAATTCAACTAAAACACTAAATTCAATGTGAATTTATAGTGAACAAAAACTACTCTTTAATACACATTAGTTTAGTGGAGCAATTTTAATACATACTGGAAATGAAATAAAGATGTGAACTCTACTTTTCAGTTCTTTACAAAGAGAGCAATGAAGTTTGAAATATTTTTAAAAATGAAATTTAAATATACACAGTATGTGTTTACTGAATTAAGTCCGTCATAATCCTAACACCCAAAGCCAGCTATCACTGGTATGTAGATATATTTCCTGTTTGTTCAATCTTTTTGTCTTGACTGTGCTTTTTTGACAATGTTGGAAACATTTATAATTCATATTGCATAATTTAACCTTGCCATTTTGGTTCACATGATATCAAAGCATTCCACTTGTTTTGTACTCATCAAAATATAATTTGGGTGTTACCAAAGTATTACATGATTGTGAACTTCACTGTCTAAAGTTTTTCACTAGCTCCCCACCCTCAGAATAAAGTTTCAATCTCCTTAGAAGAGCATAGTAGGTTTATTATAATTGCCTCTTCTCTAGTTTTTGGATTTATTTCTAACTTTTTAAACATACCCTAACTTATAGCAATTTGGAATAACTTGTTGTTTTTAAGCCAAACACATTTTCTCACTTTTTGCATTATTTTACTGTCTGCCTTTAATGTCTTAACCATTATCACCTGATACAAAAAATTCCTGCCCATCTCTAAATCCTGAGGTTTATAATCAGCTTTTCTGGGCAACTGTTCTTGACAACCCGACTCACCGAAGCCCACTGGTTGCTGACATGGGTCCCCCTCATCCTGTGAGCAAGCCCTGGAATTCCCTTCAGTATCCACTGTGGCTGTTTTCCTCCTTTACATCAGGAGCTCCATGAGGGCAGGGATCTAGTTTCTTCATATTCGTATTACAGTTCTTAGCATAGTTCCTGAACCCAGGAGGCATTCACTTACTATATGTTGAAAGAATAAATTAATGACCAGAAATTAATTCTCTTACCTGTTTCCCCTCCTGGAGCCTTGTCCTCTGTGATATAAAGATCCTAACATCCAAGTTTCAAACGGTCCTTGTCCACTGCCTAGTTGCTATTTTCATGGATTCACTCACTTTGGTCATTTTAGGATGATAAACTTAGGGTTCTTTGTATGCCCTTTGCATGGTAAATTTTGCTAAGAAATTTAAAGAAAAAGCTCCACTAAAACCTTTAAAATGAAAAAGGAGGGGAAAAAGCTGCTAAGGATATCAACAAATCCACAAATTTTATATAAGTATACTGAATTTCACACCTGACAAATATCCACACATGAATGATGGTACTCATTTCTAATATTAATGCAATTACAAAATTAAAATTTTAACTGGTTAATAGCTGTGCAACTTCCCCCTTTTGCTTCTGCTAATTCAGGGTTATTGTGACTATCTCTTAGGAATGCATAACTGTCCTGCACTGAAATGTCCTCTTTACAGTGACTCCTCTAGGTGATAATGAATAAGGAGGAGGTAGGTTTTGTTTGGTTGTATGTTCAGTTTCAGATTCCTGAGCTTGGGCAACCTATTTAATTTCTTTGAGATTCAACTCCCCCATCTGTAAAATGGACAGAATAATAATATCTAATCTACAAGTCTTTGAGTCGTCGGCAGCCGTCCGTCTCGAGAGACAATGGTGTAGCTTCTTAAGAGTCTATCTGCACCGCCGAGAATGGCTGTGCAGTCCGACTCGGGAGTGACACGGTATCTGTCTCCTCCCGTGTTGAATCGACATCTTGCGATGACGCTGGAGTGTCCTCTCCAGTGAAGCTGAAGCTACAGAGCCTGGGCAGGGTGATATGGAGGGTCTGCTGTTGCCCATGCAGCAGACCCCCCCTCTCTTCGCAGCTGAAGGGTCCAAGGGAAAGACGGAGTCAATACAGCTTGGCTTCAGGTGCGCCGCAGGAGTTGCCGGTGTTGACTACAACGTCAAACCGCCTTAGGGACTCCGGCTCCGGATTTTCTGTTGGGGTTTACTCCCTTAGCCTTTCCCCTGAAGAGGTATGCCGCAAGGCAGCGGAGGTTTTTTGGAGTCAGAGTTTTCCTTCTCTGATGTGCCCTGACTGGAAGATCGAACCAGCGACACTTAGCTCGCAGGCCGACGCTCAATCCACTGAGCCAAACCAGCCAGGCAAAGTCAAAAGTCAAAGTCTTTGAGTATGACATATATAACTGCATGAAAGAACTGTATAAAATATCAGGCTTTAATGGTTACTAACTTCATATGTACATTTTGCATTCTGGGTCTACCATGCATAACCAGCAGTTCCAGCCCAGCCTTTACCTCCTGCTAAGCTCCTTCTCCTTGTTGTCTAAAGGAATCTGTATTCTTTTAAGTTCCAATATCTTCTACCCCTTGCTCTCCAAAATCCATGACCTGGGCTAATTTATCAGTCTGTTTTGGAATCCCACTAAAAATCATCTTTTCTTTTCCTACTAATCAGATATCTGTTTAGTCACTTGACATTAAAATATTACCAATTAACTTATAAATATTTTTTATAAACACCAAATTTCCATTTGTAACATTAAGATGATATTATGTATGAAAAAGTTTGAAGAAGCTTCAGAATTCTTTGCACATGAATTCTTGTGTGTGTTTGGTAGATTTTCACTGCAGTAATTTTAAGCTTTTAGAAGAATAAGTATTTTATGAGATATTTGAACATTTATAATGAGCAAATTACTGTTTTTAAGTGGGTGGAATAATGCAAACATAAATAAATGATTATTTTTTCTTGTTAAATTGTTTATGATTGAATGGGAAAATTAGACATGTGTGTGCATAAATATACTATAACTTCACTTTGATCTCCTTAAGACTTCTAAACAAGAAAATAAAAACCCAATAAGAATATGATTTCATTTTAATTTTTACATTTTTAGAGGTCAAAATACCAAAACACTTTTTATTTATTTTGCAGAGTTAACAGATTTAAATGATCAAAATAAATCTTTCTATGAGGTAGTGAAAAAATGACGTAAGGAAGTTACTTATAGGAATTTTGGGGATCTTCACTGAATTCTACTAAATTTATAGAGTTACATTTTGGTGTGAGCTGCATTTTTTGAGGTTTGTTTATCTGGGTGGCAACACATGCTGATATTGTGGCTAACTTACAGCCTCCTTTGGTTTTATAATTGTAAACGCGTGATAGACTGGCTTTATACAATAGTTTACAGATTTGGTTTTATAAACAATAATTTGTACTCCATTGTAAAATTACAATTTGGAAACTTCTTCAAGTTTAATAAATAGGTTAGTGGCCTCTGAAACTTAAAGTTGGATTCAAATAGGAATGTAAATCAATTCATCTATAGGGTGGGTCATTATCACCTTCACATGCTTCCTGGTCAAAAAGATATGGAATCTTTTTGTGATCATATCTCCATAGTATACAAAAATGCCACGTTTAAAATTCCTGATCAAATACATCAACATTTTGGATCACAGGAAATATGTACATATTTTCAGAGCCAGTGGAAATCCTCTCCACTACTCACTTTCTTTAGCAAGAGCTCTGCATTGGTAGGAATTTCAATTTAAATTAAAATTTATGTAACCTGATAGTTTTAAATTCAGAATTAAATGCTAATATGACTCAAAGAGTAAAGAGAATTATTAATTTTATTATTTTATTATATAAGTAATTCATCCTTTAAAAAATCAGCACAGTATAGGAAACAGGAAAATATAAGAAGACGTATTCTTTTCTTTTTTTTGTGTATTTTATTGATTATGTTGTTATAACGGTTCCAATTTTCCCCCCTTTGCTCCCCTCTGCCCAGTACCCCCCTCCCCCCAGCTATCTCACCCCCCGTAGTTCATGTCCATGAGTTGTGCATACAAGTTCTTTGGCTTCACCCTTTCCTATATTCTTCTTTTAAAAAAAATTAATTAATTAATTTTTTATGAAAATAAAAAAATAACAATTCCCCCCTCTCAGAGTTAAGATGCTTTATAATCTTATAAAGGATAATGGTCAAAGGTCTCATGCTCCTCTAGCTGCTTCAAGCTTGACATGGTCGTTGTCCTACCTACCCTTGGGTCCAGAAATCCCTAATAAGAGTGGGTGTGTGGAGGGGAGGGTGGCCTTCCCACATGGGGAAGGATCATGCAGACTCCAGGTCTGTTGGGTGTACCCAGACAACAGCATGCTTGGTTTAACAGGCTGGAATCCTTGTTGTATTCTGGGGGCAACAGATTTGGCAACAGGGTTAAAAGACCTCATTCAATCCATAACCACTAGATGACAAAAGGCAGGGATTAATTTTTCAATGTCCCACATTAGGAAAAAAAAGGGCTTCTTTGGAGGAATGTGTGCTAGGCACGTCACACCTAAAAATCTTTTGCCCACTATACTGAGTTTGGGCTGAGGGGAATATTTTAGGTTTCCCCCTTCTCAGACCTCTGGGCCCTTTCTACCCAAGCCTTTAGGATAGAAAAGAGAAACCAGTTTTAAAGTGAAGCTCACAGACCACCCTATGCTTCACCGACCCAGCCACTTAGTTCAGCCAAACCATTGAGTCTCAGGAGGCAACAATGCAAACAGGATTAAGTGAGGCCTATACATACGGACAATCACTTAGGTAATGAGATCATAGGCTTATGCCCCATGAACACAGAACACACATGTTAATTTATGCAACATAACCCACAAACCAGTCTCTATATCTGCAAGACTCTCTAATTGGAAAGACATCCAGTTACAAGGCATTTAACATTCTTCTTGCCTGTAAATTAAGCATCTTTGATGATGTCATAGCCCTAGTTTAACTTTTAAATGAAAACAAACTTTAAATGAAAATAAACTTTAAAGACAGTTAGCTGCACTACTTTATAGTCTACCACTGAACATTATGGTTTTACTTGAATCTCAATTTTTCTCCTTAAGATTATCCTCCATGCCATTAAAGGGACTGCATTAAGTCCAGTGTTAATTTATTCTGTTCATTTGCATAAACACAATAAGAGCAGCAAATGATCACATATGATCTTTATATCTGCTTTGCTGAAAATTACACAAGGAAACTACAGGGTGACCTTCAGTCTGCCCTTCAGAGCACAGGAGCTGAGCCACATGCCTGCCATTCAGCCTTGCCTCTAAACACCTTTCTTTTCCAAGTCCTTCAGGTTTTCAATTGTGCCTTAATGTCCCTTCTAGCCATCTTTCAGGAAAGCAACCTTCGTTCCTTCCCTGGAAAGACTGCCATGAACCGCACAACCAACCAAGGTACCAGGCCTTAAAAAGACCACATATTTTATACACATTTTGGGCATTTCTTTCTGGTTTTTGTTGCACATATATTTCAAAAAGTAAGACTTTTTATTGACTATATACTTTTGAATTCTGTTCTTTTCACTTAATATTAATTGCTGTTTAAAAATACTTCTATTAATTGTGCTTAGTATTTCATTGTGTGAATATTCAATAATTTATCAATTTCTAAAAGTGGAGGTACTTATCTCCTTGTTTCCAGTCTACACTGTCATAACTAAAGTGGTGCTTAAAAATATTTAGACTTAAATATTTATCCTTATATGGAGAGCTTTGATTAAAAAATGCCTATAGTTTTAAAGGCAATTTTGTACCATATTTAAAAATTTTAATTGCGGGATTCAAGGAGAAAACCAGGTGTGTTTTGAAATAAAGGGGAAAGGGACCTGCTGAGTAAGGAGTGACCAATATCATAGCTGTAACTTCAGCATAACTTTAATAAAAAATAGATAAGACATTAGCTAAAGTGCAATGGGAAAGGAAGGATATGGTATAGAAAGAAATGGCAATATTATTATTTAAAAAAATGGAAAATATAAAGAAGTAGGTATCAGGCATTATTATTCCTAAATCAGTATTTTAGAAATAATAATGGTAAAGGTCTTTATAAGAAGAAATAATTAGAAACTGTTTTTATCATATTTTAAAGAAATGATTATACACTCAGATACATATAACTTGTACTAAATTCTAGTAAAAGGTCAGGTGAAAATGAAATAAAAAACCATCACTATGTAGATGGCCATTAAAATAGGGAGACAGACAAAGAAAAGTTGCTTTAACCACATCTATCCAGCACCTACTATGTTGAAAGTGATGTGCTAGGTGCTCAAGGAGATACACAAATGAGCCTCAATAGATTATGATGAAGTTATAGGTAAATATAAATAGCTTCGCTAGAGAACTTATTATATTTAAAATATACTTTGATACATATCAGTTTAAGTCATGGTTATAAAGTAAAATAAAGTAGGAAATCAAAAAAATGGAGTCATCCCCTGTACTAATAAAGAAACAAAGTAACCACGAGGTGGTGCTGTTCAACAAGCAATCAGAAGACACCGCGCGGGCGGCCCGTTCACGTTTCTCCTGAAAAGGCACGCTGAAACTGTAAAATCGTAAGGAAACAAACACTGGGAAGTTAAAGGGACAAATTACTAACTGTTCCATCTACCTCATTTCCTGAGGTCATTTTATTTTTGAAACATATTGCAAATAAATGAATGTGTGGTTTTCTAGAACTGGGAACAATAGCGAGGCTTGACGACCCTCAGACGGAAGGCTTCCTCCCCTGGCCGAGTGCCGGCGGTGCGATTCCGTGTGGGCGGCCGGCGGGAGGCCCAGAGCCCGGGCAGCGCCAGCACAGAGGCCCTTCTGTTCTCTCCAGTTTGCGTTCGTCAGGTTCTCCGTGCGTTTGGCAGGGGACGGTTCTGGGCTGAGCAATATGGAATCTTTTGTGGAACTGTCACTGGCTGATGTATAGTGCTGCAAAAGCAAGTGTTTAAAAATGTAAAGTGGGGCAGTGACACTGGAACCAAACACCAGTTCTACATCGGTAACTCATAATACTTTCTGTTACTTTGAGCCATTTGAAAATAAACGTCAAATAAGCTATGTAGTCAAACAGATACTAATTTTTCAATCAATTGTAGCTATAAATGAGAGTAGTTTTACATTTTGACACTGAGTGTGGGCTAAATGTTTTAATTCTATCCTCTCCCTTCTGGATAATTCCTATGGTTTCTTCAAAATACATATGGCCTCTGGCGATACCCCCCCCCCCCCCCATCCTTTAAAAGGAGGTACATTTGGAATTGGGGGCAGATGAGGAAAGACCCACAAACATTTTTTTCATCTCCATAAAAAATTTTATAAGGTCAGTTGGGATTTCCAAAACATTTAGGAAATACCTAATAAAATGACAGAGGCCAAGGAAACCAACTGGAAAAAAAAAAAAAAAAGATGTGGAGAGGCAAAAATAAATCAAAAGAAAAAAAATGAGAGTAGTTTTAGGCTTGCTGCATAACTGAGTGAAGACTTTTGAGAAGTTTAGTGGCTCTTTTGAAATGAAGAGGAATGCTGCTATTGGGTACAGTATCGGGAAGGAAACCATAACTTCCTCAGCCTCTGTGTCCCCTGAGCAGCCAAACCTCCAAACCTGCCCTAACTGCTGGGACGCCCTTGCTGCTGGGATCTAAAAGGTAAAGGAGCATGGGATAAGGAACACCCACGAAAAGGGGCTGAAGCTGAAAACTTACAAGATGGTTAAGAAGGATGCTGACATCTTCTCAAGCCGCAAACTCCATCTTGCCCTTTCTTCACACTCAGTGCCAGTGGCGCAACTATTTCCTTTTACCACTGTTTTTCTCATATTCTATAATCTGGCTTCTTAATTTAAAACACTACATGATGTCCCCAGATTCCTCCAAATTGTCTAATAGGATGTTTTTTTTTTTTTCTTCCAGTCATCTCCTTTGGCGCCTTTCTCAATCCCCTATTGAAATGTGTCTTCCTTTGCTAAGTTCTCCCATGTCTCCCCTCCCCCCAATCCCCTGATATACTCCTCTATCTCCTTTTCAGTCTTGCCCTTTGGATGTTGACACCCCTGGCGCTCACTCCAGGCTTCTTTCCTCCAGCTCTACCCATTCTCAGAGGATAAGCTTTGGCTCATCTTCTGATCCTGTGGTGACAAATCCCAAATTCATGCTCAGTACCAGCCACTGCCGGAGCTGCGGATCTCAGTTTCTCAACGTTGGAGGAACATATCCATGAAGCGGCTGCAGGCCCCTCAAGCTCAGGGGGTTCCCATCCCGACAGCTGGCCTTTCCTACCCCATCTCTTTCCTCCTCCTGTTTTCTCAGGAAAGAGAACACTGTCAGTTCCCCCGCCAGAAACCCCGGCGTCATCCTCAAAACGTCTCTCTCTTAAATTCTCCACTTTATATTCATCAGGAAGTCTTTGGAATGTGTTTTATATGTTTTAGCACATTATATTCTATATCCTTTTTTTTTGCTTTGTATGTTAAAACACATTATACATCTGTGCCTATATTATATTTTTATAAATTTATATAAATATTTTATATTTTCCCTGAACTGCTCCAACAGCTTCATAACCTGGTTCTTTCCTAGGACTCATGTAGTCCTTCACTTAAACTAGCGCCAGATCTCACTTTCCAAAAGACAAATCAGATCCCGCATCACATTTCCTTCCATTCTTACAAACTTTCTCTGGCTTCCTATGATTGACTGATTAAAATCTAAATTTTCTAACATGGCATTCAAAATTATTCATTATCTGGCCCTAAGGTGCCTTTCCAGACTCACCTCATTTCTCTTACACTTAAAACACTCCAGATGACTCACCATCACAATTATATCTTTGCAAATTCTAGACTCTGTGAAAAGGTTCCTTTCTCCATGTCCCATTTCACATGGATCAAGACTCTGATCAAACATCAACTTCTCTATGACACCAATTCATATTTTTCTAGCACCTATTACACAAGAAAGATTCTATAAATGTTTTATTTTTCTAAATTGTTAAGGAGGATTTCAAGTCATTAATTAATTTGTTCACTTTACTTTGCATCAACTTTTAGGAGTAATCAATTTGTGTCAACTACCATGCTGGGCCATGGGGAGACAAAAATGAATCAGACTTAATCACAAGGAACTGCTGCCTTTGAAGGACTTGCAGTGTATTAGGTAATAAAGACAGAGAAACACATTATTATAATGCCCTTGTCCAGCCCTTTGCCTCCATGAATGACTGAAACATTATGTCCTTTCTAATGTCAAACATGAACTGTTTGTGCAACAGTTGATCTCTCCTCTCGTAGACCTCGTGTACATGGCTTAGGCTCAGCTAGCTCCTAAAACTTTATTTTCCTTTTTTGCAGCATGACCAAGGCGTTCAGAACTCAGTTGTTTTCCTCTCTCCTCTATATCTGTCTTGCTACCACTTGATTTTCTTGGGCTTTCCTAGTTTCTTATAAAGAAAAACAAACAGGCACTTTTATTAGATGGATTTTACCACTGCATGACCACTACTGGGAAACAGTGCAGAATGGAAATAATATACAAGGAATTTACAAAGTTTAAAAGAATCTTCCAAAATTAATTTAGTGTGTTCTGGAATATTGTTGCTGAAGCAACAGAGTGTCCCACTAGTTTTCTACTTTGAGCTTTTAATACGTACAGTAAATTCATGGCACTTTCTAACTCTCACTAAGGGGCTTGTGTATTACCCCATTCTTTTTGGAGGTCCCTTTCCATGTAAGGAAGCTAGGAAGGTCTATCAGAATCGTATACAGGGATCTAGCCATCATCAGCTTAGATGCTCCTTCAAAACAAGGGAAAGATTTGTATCTCTACAGACCCGGACATTCAGACCTGAGGATACCGTCCACCTGACCCTGCCTCACAAAGAAAGGTTTACTTTTAGACTTACCCCTAAAGAAACTTACTTTACACTTTTTCTACCCCAACTTTCTCTCATAACTTCCCTGGAAATGGACAGCAGTTGCTTTCTGTTACTAGGATACCATTTCTTTGTATACCTGAATGTTTGTTAGTAAGTCGTGATGCATTTTAAGGTCAAGAAAATACATGACTCACTAAACGGTAAGCTCCAAGGAGGCAGTGATGTTTTCGTGTACTTATTTTGTTTGTTGACTAGTCATTAGTGCCTAGAACAGGGGCCTGGCCTTGTGTGAAAGGATGAAGGCATTATGTGATAGTATATTAAATTGTGATGAATCAAATTGATTGAAGGGAATAATGTACTTAATTTAAAAAATCTTATGAATGATGCTGAATGCTAATAGAATTCAGATATTCTGGCTTATCTAAATGCAGCTAAGAAAATCATTATCTATACCTTTAGCTTTTTTTAAAAATGCAGCTGATATAATCAAAACAATTCTTCTATGCTGTCAATAGTTGTTATTTTACGAGTTATTTGAGTATTCTAATTACTATATCAAATTATACATTGTTCATATTAAATTTTAAAATACTTTTAATAAGAAAGCAACTCATTTAGTGTGCTGATATGTAGAAGTTAGTATTTAAAAATATTTTTTAAATTAATTTATTTGTTTGTCTGCTTATTTATTTAATTATTTTTAGAGAGAGGGGAAAGGAGAAAGAGAGGGAGTGAAACATCACTGTGCAGTTGCCTCTCATGCGCCCCCAGTTGGGGACCTGATGTGCAACCTAGTCATGTGCCCTGACTGGGAATTGAACCAGCGACACTTGGTTCGCAGACCGATGCTCTATTGAAGTTATTATTTTTAATTAACTGAGATTAAATTAGCATAATTCTTCCTGAGTACTTAAAGGTAGTGATTTTCTTAACTATGATAAATTCTACATTAACAAGTTACAAAGAAAAAATAAAACAGAATGAAAGCATAAATCCAATGTCGCCAAATTACTCTTATTAGTGTCTTCTAGGAAACATATTTTCAAACACTATATACATAATAATCAAGTGGACTTCTTCATAAAGGCTGTAGTGGGGCTCAAGAACCTTCGTTTTAATAAGTACCCAGGTGAATCTGGTGCAGTCAGTGGGTAGATTACAATTTGAGTATGTACCTTGTTTTCAGTGGTCAGACTAGCCACATGTGTAATGTGACAAAAATATATTTATTATCTTAAAAAAGGAGGCAGTACTTAAATTTTGAATGCTTATTGTTTAGTTCCTTATGCTATATGATTGAATATATTATTATACTTAATATTTAGTATTTAGTGTAGTTAATTCTAGATTAGCATATGTTGTTAATTAGAATATGAGCTCTGTGTGTATCCAAATTCTCATTCCATATTATATAACTTTGTGACATTACTAAAAAATTTTCAGCCTCTTTATGCCATAATTTACCAATTGGTAAAATGGCTCCTTATGCCATAAAGTTAATGGCAGGATTAAATGAGTATCTGGGACATAGTAACCACCAAATAAATATTAGCTATAATTATTTAGGTTACTTTGAGTTTTGTCCATTATATGGATTTAAAATAAGTTTTTGTATCTATTTTTTATTATATGCGCAGACCTTATGTGCATACCCTAAGGTTTGCCCAGAATAGTCCCAATTCATGCCTGTTGTCCAGGAATTCTCTCTGGATTAGCTTTTGTCCTAGACAAAGTTTCATGGTTTGGACAACAAATTATATTGTCACCTGTATGTATATGTGATGTTACTATATTCTGAGAGCACAGAATTTATAACTAAATAAGTATCAGCAAATTACATGTAAAAATTGTTTTCTTTTTTTCCCTTTAGATATAAGATTTGAATTTTTATAGGTATAGTTATTGAGGACTCTCCGCTAATCTGGCCCCAAGAATTCTTTTCATTACACACACGTGCGTGCACACACACACGTACACACAAAGCTTCTCAGAATGACTCCAGAAAACAATATGGAGCTTCCTCAAAAATTTTAAAAAAATGGAAATGATTTATGACCCGGCAATTCTACTTCTGGGTATATATCTGAAGAAAACCAAAACACTAATTTGAAAGAATATATGTACCCCTATGTTTATTGCAGCATAATTTATAATAGCAAAGCTATAGAAGCAACCTGAGTGCCCAACAGTAAGTGAGTGGATAAAAAAACTGTGGTACATGTATAGTCAGAATATTACTCAGACATTAAAAAGAATAAAGTCTTACCATCTGTGACAGCATGGGTGGACCTAGAGGGAATCATGCTAAGTGAAGTAAGTCAGTAAGAGAAAGAGAAATACCATATATTTTTCACTTATATGTGGAATCTAAAGAACAGTATAAATGAACAAACAAAAGAGAAACAGACTCGTAGACAGAGAACAGACTGATGGTTGCCAGAGGACAGGAGGGGTTGGGGAACTGGGCGAGAAAGATGAAGAGAGTGAGAGGTACAGATTGGCAGTTACAAAGCAGTCATGGGGATGTAAAGTACGGCATAGGAAATATAGTCAATAATATTGCTCTAACACCTCCTACCTGTCCTGCATAGAAAGAGTCCAGGCAAACAATAACATATGAAAAAAGAGAGGGCTGGAAAGTGGGAAAGGCAGTGATCTTAGTTGCAATCCCTGATATGAAAGAGAATACCTAAGAACTTTCAGGGAACATCTTGAATGTGACAGAAAGGACAGCCTGCATTTCCTCTTCTAAGAAGTACTGAATCAGAATGCCAATTTTGTCTGTCTATCTAATGTCAATAGCTGAAAGTCTTCCAACCATGTATGTCCTTGACCCATGGAGGGACTGAGCAAAAAAGGTAAAAGGGACTCATGGGCATGGGCAACAGTGTGGTGACTGCTGGGGGAGGGAGGTATAAGGGGACTAAATGGTAATGGAAAAAAAATACAATAAAAATAAATTAATAACAAAAGAAAGAAAAATATCAAGAAATGGGTGAATTACAGCAATGAATTCAGATTTTGAATTCTAAGTATTTTTTGTATAAGCTCATTGACCTCATTAAATTTTTAAAAAAATAGCAGATATACATGGCTAAGAAAATTAAAAAAAAAATTACTTCCCTTATTAGAGATGAACCAAGGGGGCAATTAGAGACCAGTTTGTCACTTCGACAATCAGGATCTGAGGTAGATTTTGAATCAGAAAGGGAAAAACTAGCAGGTTTTATGATAGTGGTGAGAGATGGCAGAAGTAAGTAAAAATGATACAATTTACTGTCTCAATTTTGATCAGAAAAAGAAGCAAGGCAGCAAAATGCCTCACTTTATACAACTCAATTCAATCATTGTCAAACATATCTTGAGGTCCCTATCAATTTTATAACAAAATCTGCTCTCAGTCAATATTTTCTTAGTTCTTCAGCTTACCAAACATCTTCTGACTTTTATCACTTTATAATGTTTTTAATTTTTTTTTTTCTTTTGGACAAGATGTCATGATGATTTGGTGGCAGAACTTCTCACCCTCTGAAATGTGCATCTGTCTGAACTATCTTTACCTTTGTTCTTCTGCTCTAACTCATTACCTGATGTTCTCTGCAAATACTGATTATAAATGCCATTAGCTTTAGTGACTCACACTCAGCTTCTAATGCTTAAGGAATGGATCATTAATCCATTTAAAAAATTCCCCAAAAGGTTGATTCTACCCACTCGTCCTTCATTTAATTACTAGACTGAAAAAAAGAGAAGAAGTTGTATTAAATGTCATCTTGGAACAGAAAAATGAATCAGGTTGCCAAGAGTATATTTGAAAGAATGATTAATCTCTCTGAATTTGATAATCAAAACATTTTGACACTAACTGGTAGTTTAATGATTAATGTAATTTAGCTGATGTGTTCATTAATAAAACTCCAGGACTACTTCATAATATTTAACACTGTGATCGCTACAGTTAAGGTTATACAGAACAAGTAAGCAGTTCCTTAGGACCTGTGTAACGTGCTCTCAGTAATCTGGGCAGGAGACTATGCATAATGATTTCTGGCAAACAAGTAACCAGGAAGCTTATTGTGTCTGCTAGTAGTCCTTGATCCTGTCTTATAGATGAAATGCCCCACAGCTCTCCCAAATGATTCACTTGTCAAGAGCCCACTCTGTAAACTTAAGCTCCTTGCAGAGGAAGTAAAAAACACAAGCATTATCAAATCAACACAGTACAATAACCTTTTAAGCCCTAGTAGAAATATGAGGTTAGTATTGGGTTTGGTGCAATAATATAGAATGGTCAATCACTTGGGGTGTAAAGTTCAGCAGATTGTGTGAGTTGAAAGTTTTTTCTGTGAGGCCTTGAGGTTTTAGAGGTTATGATTGAGTTCATGTCTCTGAAGTAAAAAGTGGGGTTATAATACCAAATAACATTTAATCAAATCAACTAGTACCTCAGCAACTCTCTAGTGATGTTAGACTACTCTTAAGCTTGTCAGTTGGCCATTAGGAATTTAGTCATTATTATTTTACAGCTTTAGGGTCCAGATCAGGTAGTATTTAATCAGGGCCTGCTGGATGCTGTCATATTCAAAGCCAGTCATATAGCTCAGTTGGTCTGGGTAGAAGGATCCAGTTTGCCTTGATGTGGGAGAATCGGCAAATGATGTCAAAGTGGATAGTAATGAAAATAACAACAAATACTTGCTGAGTGATTATAGTGTGCTACTTATCTTACACAATACTTTGGAGAAGGCCTGGAATACAAAGCGATAAAACAAAATCATAGTCAGTCCACATTCATTCTTCCCTTCTTCTATGGCAAAAGAATTTTTATCTGGAAACATGACAGACTAGAATAAAAACTACATTTCTTTGCTTCATTTGGCCATAGAATAGGTTGCAGGAGGCAAGTGGAAGTGTTATATGGTATCTGGGAACCTTATTTAGGAGATAATAGTCACATAATCTTTTTTGCTAGGTTTCTTTACCCCTTCCTCCATCCTGCTTCTTGGAATATACACATGCCCATTTTGGATCATGAAGTTGAAGCTACATGTGACAGAGAAATAAGACAGAGAAGACATGTACCCTGAGACTGTGAAATACTGTCCAGCCTGGAATTTTATAAGAGCAAGGAAGAGACTTCAAAGTTGTTTATAGCACAACTATACAGATTTTCTGTTATTTATGAACAAATCTAAACTTAAACCCATAAAACCAGATAAGGGCCAATTACAAATTTGTGATTAATAACTCCTAATTTTATTTGATACATTAAATAGGCAGATTCTATTTAAGATTTTACTTTTTACTTCTGACTTGTCAATGTTTTTTTCTTCTCTGTCCTGTTACTCAATCTCTACCCAAATGATGAGAAAGGAAACTTTCGTTCTTTCAAAGTCGTCGGCAGCCGTCCGTCTCGAGAGACGATGGCGTAGCTTCTTAAGAGTCTATCTGCACCGCCGAGAATGGCTGTGCAGTCCGACTCGGGAGTGACACGGTATCTGTCTCCTCCCGTGTTGAATCGACATCTTGCGATGACGCTGGAGTGTCCTCTCCAGTGAAGCTGAAGCTACAGAGCCTGGGCAGGGTGATATGGAGGGTCTGCTGTTGCCCATGCAGCAGACCCCCCCTCTCTTCGCAGCTGAAGGATCCAAGGGAAAGACGGAGTCAATACAGCTTGGCTTCAGGTGCGCCGCAGGAGTTGCCGGTGTTGACTACAGCGTCAAACCGCCTTAGGGACTCCGGCTCCGGGTTTTCTGTCGGGGTTTACTCCCTTAGCCTTTCCCCTGAAGAGGTATGCCGCAAGGCAGCGGAGGTTTTTTGGAGTCAGAGTTTTCCTTCTCTGATGTGCCCTGACTGGAAGATCGAACCAGCGACACTTAGCTCGCAGGCCGACGCTCAATCCACTGAGCCAAACCAGCCAAGGGCCTCTTTCAAAGTAGCCTGTACTATAAAACACCTATACACATACACAATGCTGAGGCATTCTTTTATTCAACAACATCCAATATTTAACATCAATTTTCCAGCTTTTTTTCCATATACTGGGATTATCAAGAAAAATGACATTGTAAACTCATAATGCATTCTGATGGATGTTTTAATATAACTGTATCACTGGGACCATGGTATACCACAGGGTGGCTAACTCTGACTAGAAGTCTCAGGGGTTTCACTGAGGAGTTATTACTTGAATTGAATCTTAAA
Organism: Furipterus horrens; assembly: GCF_987537825.1. Lineage (NCBI taxonomy): Eukaryota > Metazoa > Chordata > Mammalia > Chiroptera > Furipteridae > Furipterus > Furipterus horrens. Next base: position 56,129,836 of record NW_028327175.1, on the reverse strand, counting down.
TGTTGAGTAGAAGATAGAGGCAGAATATTTTGAGCAGAATGGCCTGTGGAAAGGAATACCACTAATAAAGAGGATGGCATATTTTTGAAAAGAAAAAAATTTAGTATATGGAGAAACAGAAGATGATCCTAGCTGTGTGTCACACCCTCAGGAAGCTTCTGTGCATGCTGAGGTCTTTAGACTGCTTTTTGGGGACATCATTAGGGACTTTCAGATATAAAATGGTATGATCATTTTTGTACATTAGAAATATTATTGAAAAGTTATGAGAGGTAGGAAAATAAGAAGGCAGATAATTAGGGTATTATTGTAATATTCATTCAATAAAAGTAGGGTTGGATGAGAAGATCGATTCCAAGATTTGGTTGGAGACTTAGTGGTACTTCTGGGGTAGGGCAGGGAATTGGTGAGATCTGGGAATTAGATAGAAGTATTTGAATCCTCAGGAGATAGGGTAAAAGTTAAAGTCATGCAGTGTGCTGAATTTTTCAGAGAGGGGATTTAGAGTAGCAGGGTGTAAGTCTTGAGTACAAAACCCTAGGAAACAGGTGGAGAAAAAAAGAGCCTGTGAAAGTCTTTGGGGTAGGAGAGAAACCAGGACAGGAGTCAGAAAAGCCAAGAAAGAGAGAGAGAAAATAGAACAGGGTAAAGTGGTAATATTTTATGATTATTTTATTAAAGCTCATGTTTCCTATTAACCTTTAGGCTTCATTAGGTTTTATTCACCATTTTATTTTCAGCTTATAATTGAAGTTCAGTGCTTAACATATTGTAATTGCTTATTAAATAGATGTTGAATAAATAAGTATCCAATTCAGAGACTGAGGCATAGGAGGGATTTAGAGTTAAAATTTTGGTAGAAATTATAGTAAGTGCAACCCAATGTTAAAAAGACTAAAATTTAACATCCTCATCCTACTTCTGGCTTGTGAAAAAAGTAAATCAGTTGAATTTGAGGCTTCTATCTAGAAAGATGTAGGCTTTATGCCACTTATCAGACCCTTCATTTGTTAAATGATGCATCCTAATTCCTAATTCAGAAACCATGATCATCTGCTCTAAAGGGTCAGGTTTCTAATGGGTGCAGACATGTCTGGCTACACACTAAGGGAGAACACCTTGATGAAGAAATTGGAAAGGGGCACCATGGTTACTCTACAAAATTCTGTTGAAGCAACAGCAAGTTGTAAACATGAAAAAGAAAATAAAAAGACAAAACCAAACTATTGCATCTGAATAGAGAACTGCATTTTAAGAAAGCGGAATTATGCCCTAGGGTCTAGAAATATAGTCCCCAGAAGACACCAGTACTGAGAACAAGAGACAGCTCAAATGTAGGAAGTGTTAAGAAGAACTCATGTTGACGTAGCCTAGAAACCAAAAAACATATTGGGACTACAAACATCAGATTTACTGTTACTGCAATCTTTGCTGGAAAACTCATTTGAAGCTAAAATATTAAAATAATGATTGAGCACTTTTATCATTATAAAGGCTTAAAAATTAAATTGTAGGCATTGAATGTAGAATATTTTTATTTAGTTTTTAATTTATGATACACAGGTGGTCCTCAGATTCAAAGGATTTGGGCATAAACAAAGCAATACGCTATTATTAAAGTTTGTGAAGTTCATGCAATTTTATTTCTATTTTAATTAGTTTAAGCACATGGAGATGATAAAACTATGCTCCATTTAACCTGTTATAGTTAGGCTCATAGAAGTAATGAAATTTCAAGATAAAATTTTTATAGAAAATCTGTTGTTAAGTGTTTAACAGGGATAGGATATACCAGTGTCCAGTACTACCCTATTATTAATGCTGGGGATCTTCTTTCTCAAAATTACTACCTCTCTGGGTGTTGAAGGTCCTCGCCCTCATCTGCCAATTTAAGAAGTCTGTGAATGTCAGTCCAGAAAGGGCCCAGGGAATTCTTGGGTTATTGGCAGAACTCTTAAGTTAGAAGTTTTATGGGCAATGGGTAGGCATCTGTAGATGGAAGGGCCACTCAACCACCAGAGACATCCTGCTTTGTCTGTGTGATAAGCCATTTCTACATGTTGACTTGACTTCCACAGGAGTCCCTGCTGCTGGCCCCTAAGGGTGATGGGCAGTCTTCCATTAGGACATCATGTCTCTTCACATGACTATTCATCCTTTGGGCAGGTTCCTTTCATTTCCCTCTCTCTGATTCACTGAAAGTGTGTGTCCCACTCAGCGACTCTTTTCTATCTCCCTTTGCCCTCTTCCCTAGTTCAGATAAACCTGTATTCTCTGGGTGTGTATATGCTTGTGAAGAATTCTGTTTCTCCACTATTCTGTATTCTGTTCAACTAGAAGAGCATAAAATCTGTGCCCTGTTTCCTTCAGGCCTTCTTCTACAATGATTCCTTGCTCTGTTCAGTCTTACTATAAAAATCCTACTTCTCCTTGAGGTGATATGGGTACCTCCAAGTCACTGGTGGTAAGATTCTCATACAAGTCAAAAACAAACAAACAAACATAAAGATTAATATTTCCAGGTACCTCACTGCAAATGGTAACATCAATGTTGTTGATATTTCATACACAGCTGAGACTTAATTTGGGTTTTGGATCTAAAGTCAGTATAGAAACAAAGGAAGTGAGCATTGTATATAGTGCCAGTCTCTCTTTCTCTCTCTCTTGTATCAATGGGAATTTTTATTAATTACATATGCTCAACAGCTTGTCCTGAGAACACAATTATATATATATATATATATATATATATATATATATATATGGTGTGTGTGTTTGCATTTGTGTGTCTCAGTTGTGTTTAGCCACTGTTAATAGGCTGTTGGATGTATAATATACCAAGGTTTGACAACACAAGTGAAGAATTAAAAGTATCAAGAGAATAGCATAGTTAACAGGTATTTTGTGATGTGACTTTATGGACTAAAAAAAATCATTGGCTAATTGAAGTAATGGTTAAAGTTAATTAATTCTGTTAGAGCAAAGAGAATTCTTCAATCAACAAGAAATTCTTATATAATTTTAATATATATTAGAAGAAACAAATGTCACAAAATGTTCATTACCTATTAAAGATGTGATATCAAATTCTTAATTTGAATCCCAAGAAGCATAAGAACCATGACAACTGTGAGTTTAATTAGTTTAAGTTGATAAACTGCATCTTAAGAAAAAGACAATATACCATCCAGATGAATCCTTTCACATAAGTTTAAAAGTTATTAGTAACTGAGGCATTCACAGACTAATTATAAAATTTGTTAGGTTTTAAATACAAAAGGAAGAAAAAATTAAAAATTCATGTATCTTGTCAAAGACATTTTAATTTCTTTGTGTCCCCAGTCTCAGGAGCAAATGAAAAGGCAACAAAATTTCAGGAGAGAGGATACTTATTAGTGTTATCTAATTTTGTATTTTGTCTATGAGAGATTGCCACCTTGTCTTACAAAATAATTTTCCTGTCCAGGTTGGAGAGCAGTTTAGTCCTTCCAGAAAACAATTTTTGGTAATCACATATTTCTTTAGCCTTCTTTTTTAAGCTTTATGTTGATTAGGTATTGATAATAAAGAGAAATCTTACAGAAGTAAAAAAAAATCTATTTATTAAAGTGATGTTTATTATTTATATGTTAAACATTTATTTCTACTAATTATGGATTTTCATGATGAAAAACAAAAAACAAAATATTTTCAAAAATAACTAAGTTTTTGGAGAAAAGGAGGTTACGTTTTTAAAAAGTATAATTTTTGTCTTTCAAGTTAACATTTTGGAAGGACTTTCCAATAAAAAGCTATGGCCATGGTACTTATAGCATTTTAAGTTTATACCCCTTTTTAATGGAAATGGTCACATTTAACTTTTTTTCCACTAAATGACCTGTGTTATTTGATATAGTTCCATTTATTCACAACTTTTCATTTATAGTCCAAAGTCATCAATAAGGATGACCCCATTGACAATGTAAGCCTCTATAGCAAGTGCCCCAGTTTTCTATGGGCAGGAAACAGGCTGGAAAATCTACCCAGTTACAAAGAGGTCATTTCTTATGGAAAAGGAATAATGACTCAGAGATGGGTGACAAAAACCTCACAGAGTCATTTCTTGGGAGCTGGGTATGCCCTAATCAAGTATCTGACAATATTTTTCAGCAAGAGTTTAGAATGCTATGAACCAGTGACTACTTTGTGCTTATCTTTTCTTTCTTTAGTGTATGTGTGTGTGTGTGTGTGTGTGTATAAGTGTCAGCTGTGGTTATTCTGTCTCTGTTTCTCTTATATGTGTGTGGTCATGTGTGTGTGTATGTGTGTGTAGGAGCAGGTTCATAAAACTACCCATACCCAAGGATTTAGAGGAGCCATACCCAAGGGAACTAACACAAATGTGTCTTCTGAAGTGGACCTCATTTAGATAGCAAGAACCTGAATCTAAAGCCTGAACCCCCCCCTTGGCTATGATGAGGCAAGTTATTAACTTTCTGAACCTCAGTTTCTTCATCTATAAAATGAGGAAAATTCAAATAGATCATTTATAAGGTCCATTCTCATTTTTAAATAATTTTATTAACTGCAATTTTTTATTACTTATATTACTTTACTGTCTTGCTGAATCAAGGGTTGGCTACATTCTATTATTGGGTACTGTATACTTGTGTTCGGTCTTTTCAGGTAGCAGATTCCCAGAGAGCAATGATCATATCCTTTCTGTATTCTCTAAAATCTCCGTAGTGCTCATTTTAGAACCAAGTATTCATCAGATGCTTAATAAATATTAAATGGTGAACATGATCATGTTAATCTGTGGTGTCCTAGGCTGCTTGTGCTATTGCTGCTGACATTCCTTTTGCTTATTAAAACCATTAACAACATGAGTGTGAGCTCTTTGCTATTACAACATGACAGGTGAGGGAGCTTACAATGGTGACCTAGTTCAGGCTTTTCAAGTGACTGGAAGTTGACTTTTAATTTCATGATGGAATTCAAGAATAATTTATAATGTGAACTGTTCTTTGGAAGATATTTTTCATCATCTTTTGTGTCACTGAGGTTATCTTTGCAGATTATCTGAGATATATTTTGACAAGATGATCCTTGTTTCAGTTAAAAGACCACAATCAGACAAATGGGATGCTTAAATGAGAGACCTAAAAGCTCAATTTCATAACTGAGGAAGGTATGGTGAACTATTTGGGGTGAGCCTGTGCTATGATGCATATTTGATGCATATTTGAGAACTGTGGTTTTTTATTATTCACAGTCTCATTAAAGGATGCCAGAACCTTTCTAATGTCATTTTAAATAGAACCTTTTCTCTTAACCAGCACTTTATTTTCGACTTGCAACTTCTATGTAGACTAAAATAAATTATAAAAGGCTACAAAAGTTTCAAAGTCCTTGCTGAAATTCTTCTGACCTCTTTGAGTGTCTTCTAAAAAATGCTATTGCCTGCATCTTGACCTTTTGATCTGAATTTACTATTTGGAGGTTTGAGTGCTGAGTTTACTAACCAAAGAAAAACCAACTTTTGATACTTCTTTAAAAAACTATGCCTAGATAAAGAATGACAGAAGTATTCACAATTGATCCATTTTTTTCCTTAGCAACTATCAAAGAGACTGTGATTATATAACACAAAAAAATGATTTATCTATTATCTGGTTAATATTATCAGCCTGAGGAAGCAAACCTTACATCTCATGGAATACATTTTCTGATTTTGTTGTTGTTTCTTAAGTGAATTATGTAGAGCTAGTCTCTAGGACTGAAGGCCCTTTTTGCATTAAAAAACAAATGCCCTGTTTAATCTAAAAGTCATTAGAATAAACTTGATCAAATATACACACAAAAGCTTACTTATATATAATTAAGGTCTAAAGGGATTTTGAGACCCCCAGCAAATCTGAAAGATTACTAATCTGAAAGATTATTTCATCAGTGTTATTCCTTCCAACACAACCAGGTCATTAAAACATTTTAGAGAAAAAGAGAAAATTTTTTTATTGGCAAACTTTGATTCTTTGTTTTCAGAATATTCCTTCAGCTATTAGTAACTGAAATAAATTTCCAAGATAATGCTTAAATAGAAGGTTCAGTCTTTTGTGGTCCATTGAATTTGTGATGGTTATAAAGAGAAGAATCTTATAAAGCTGAATCTTCTGCATCTCTTAAAAATTCTTATTGAATTTATTGGAATGACATTAGTTAATAAAATTATATAGGCTTCAAGCATACAATTCTATAACACATCATCTGTATATTTCTGTATATTATATGGTGTGTGCACTATCTAAATAGAGTCTCTTTTCATCACCATTTATCCCCCTTTACCTTCTTCTACTTCCCCACTCCCCTTTCCCTCTGGTAATCACCATATTCTTGTCTGTGTCTTTGAGATATTTTGTCTCCATCCCTTCACATATTTCACCCAGCCCTGCAACCCCTCTTCGTTCTGATAGATGTCAATCTATTTTCTGTATCTATGAGTCTGTTTCTATTTTGTTTGTTTATTTTGTTCATTATTCCACATGTAAGTGAAGTCATATGGTGCTTGTCTTTGAATCTTCTGCATCATATCTGATTCAGTAGGCATTTACCAGATTTTTGACCCACAGAATGTCAGGCTGGTTTTATTGCAGAAATGGGAAGTCAGAGAATTTCTTCTTTCCCTGAAATACTGCATATGGAAATGTCCCTGGGGAAGTCTATCCTTAAGCTCTGTGACCATAAGGAGATGCCACAGGTGATGGCAGCAACCTCCAGACATCCAGTAGGTATCTCCATCTGCCTGATGAATGAAGTCTTTTTTGTGATAATTACCCTAAGACTTTGAGAAATCATTTAAATTTCCTTTGTTATGTTAAAAAGCTAACAAAAGCCACAGGGCTTGTCGCCCCTGTTACTTTGACCACTTCTAGCCCAGCAGGCTGCGGGGTATGACTGCCTTGCTGGCAGCTTGGCAGGAGTCGGGCCAGTATTCTTGCCGGGCTTGCATTTTCTTCCTGACAACCGGGGAATTTGAGGGCACCAAGTCACACTTAGAACTCATCTGAAGATTGTTCTAAGCAAGGTGGTGATTTTCACTTATTACTCTGAAGTTAATTTCAGCAACAGCATTTCTTTCCAAAGCACATGAAGTGAATAATATGTAAAATTTTGGTTGAATTTATAATAAGGATACATTTCTGCTACTGTTTCTGGCCCTTTGCCCAAGAAAGTCAAGGGAAAAAAAGCATTTTCCTTAGGATATAGAATTGTTTTTTTCTCATTTTCTCTAAACCATCTCATTTGCTGATAATAAGTTTTCAGTAAGCCTTTTGGAGAATGTTAATGTTTAATTTCTTAGCTTTTATCTTCAAAATCTCCTCACATCTACTGATGGAGGGCATGATACTTAACATTACTAGTTTAGGAGTGAGAGTATAATTCATATGTGGTTTGGATGCTGTTGACACATGGAGAAAAGTTCTTTTATTTCTACTTAGGCTTTAAAAAGTATCCTTTAATTTTTTTTAACCACCTCATCATTCTCTTGTCAATACATGGGCTTTAGAATTGTACCAACTGAATTTGATGCTTGTCCTGTTACTGAACTGTCTTGGGATTTTAGGCCAATTTTACTATGCAGTAGGCAATCAAGAAGTGTTGGCTTCCTATCTTGATATTTTTCTGTTTTGTCTTTAACATTATTTATTTGCTATTAAGAATACATTTTTTTCTCTTCATTTAAATGCACACTTTCTTATGCCAATTAAAACAATATGTTAGCTATTCAGGTACCCCAAATCGAATTACATGTGAGAGTTATATTACACAAATGTAAGTGAAATACACACACACATACACACACACACACACTTTATTTCCAGAACTGTATTTCTCAATCAGTAACTGTAGTGTCTCTATGTAGACATTTGCAAATGTGTGAAAGTGCTTTGATTTATTGTAATGACAGAGGAGAATTTCTGGCATTTGGTAGGTGGATCAAATGTGCGAAACATCCTGTAGTGTGTGGGACAGTCCTGTACATTGAAGAACTGTTCTAATATATCTAGTATGTTTGATAAACATTCTCCAGAGGAAACTCTAGAAGAAGAGCATTATTAATATAAAGTCTTTAAAATATTTCTCCCTATCACTGGATTCTACTAAAATCTCTCATGCAGATGAGAGTTGATCCTGAAAAGCTCTATCTTGCTCTCTATTCCTAAGCACAAAATCTTTCTCTGATAGTCATAGGCTTTTGTCTCTCTTCTTCCTCCTCATCTCACTCAGTTATTTATTACCTGCTTCCATGTTTCTTACTTTTCTCTGAATTTTCCTTTTCTTCTTCAAAAGGCCTCTAGAGAGAGCTTGGTAAGCAAGAGCCTTTTGCTCCTAAGAAGCTAAAAGGATAGGGGAGAATTTGAGGACTCATCCATTAACAATGTTTACTCTTATCCACTTGTAGAAGTGACATTGCTGCTGCTGTCAGCACCTGAAGTACCAAGGAGCATGAGACAGTGTAGAGAGGACAGGGTGTCACTCTTCTCAACACTCTTATATTCATGCTTCCCAAAGCAAGCAAAGGGACACCAATATTGATGGTAATCATCTCCTGTAGCTGACTTTGTAAGTGGACTCTTGGGTGGTAAAAATCATTAGGAGTCTGTACATTATTCTTCTAAATTGAGATTATATAAATATATATATATATATATATATATATACACACAAACACATATATGTATATTTATTTACACAGACATATATGGTTATATTTATATGATTCCATGTTAATATTGTATTTATAAGTTTAAGTATCCATAGAGGATTTAGATATATAAAATATTATTTGCATTCTCAAAGTAAAAATATATGATAAGAAGAGGGGCATATATTTAAAAGAATAAAATTTCTCCCTGAATATGAATAAACTCATACAGTATTAAAAACTATTCAAGAGTTTTTATTATATAAAATGAAAGTCAATAATAGAAGAAAAGATGAATTTATGTGAATTTATAATGTTTTTCTAATTGATAATAGGAATCTTTCTAATTGTATATCTCGGTATGGTATTCACACGGGTCTCTGAACATCAATGTTGACAATATAAGAATTTTGTATTAATACTTCAAGAAAAGTGCAAAAGGAAGCAAGTATCCTCATATTAATCTATCCTTTTTGTCTTCAACTATAGCTCCAAATTATAACTTGAAGGAGGGCATACATCATCTATGTTAGAACAAGCCTAAAAGGTAAGAGATATCATCCAAAAGTCCATATCTCTGTTAAAAAAATTATATGTCTCATAAATTCAACATTAATAATCATAGCTTACATTTAGAAAGAAAACAAAAATTGTTTCAAGTATAAGAATGTTAGAATACCTACCAAGAGAAATGTCATAAACACATCACATTCTTATTTTATTTTTGTTCCTTATGTTTTCTTGTAAGAATAATTCAAATAGGAAGAGAATGAAAATGCTATTCATATAACAAAGAGAAAAATCCATGGGGAATAAAGCAACTCTATTAAATATTGGAAAAACTATTTAGTGTCTTAGGTTTTAAATTTATTGTTTCACCAAACAGTATTTCTGAGGTGGGAAGAGATGCCTAGAGTTTGCTAAAAACTAACATTGAATTTTTACTTTAATGGGAGTGCCTGTGAGAGTCCATTGGGATACAGTATTGATGTATTTGGAAGGCCAATGTTCATATGCAATTGTTGGTTAAATGAAAATAACAAGAATCCTGTGTTAAGAAAAAATTCACTACAGGTAAATCAAGAATAATACTCAATTCAATACACTTGAAGCTATTAAGTAATTCATATTGTTTCTTTGTTGACAGGGGATCTTTAAATCTTTTTTTTTCTTTACCTTATCATCTTGCCTACATTGAGACTGCATTGTTAAAAAATACCACAGTTAAATATTCTGTAATCTTTTTCTGACCGAAGATCTTGAATGATATTGAGATAAGGCAAATATTTATTCCATTGTGGTGAACTTATTTATAATGTTTTGTTGGTATTATACATGAATATTATTTCATCTGCTTCTTTAATGAGTCCAAGAATAATATGGTATTGCAGCCTCTTGAAATTGTTGAATAGGAATTCCTTTTAAACTCTTTATAAATATAAGGACTATGGTTCAGATTGTTTGAACTGAGTATTTGATCATTTTGAAGAGAGCACTGGTTTAGAAGTTGTTACACTTGATTTTGAGGACTGGTTTAAACTGTGCAAATCATTTTACTTTGATAGTTTCCTTGATTCTGAAATGAGAATAATACATACCTTCCTACCAGCTTTAAAGAATGGTTGTGAACAGTATTGAGTAATCTTCTGTGAAGTAACCCCTACCTCATAAAGTTAATCCCTTGCTTATTCTGTGGCACCTTGTAAATTGCTACACTATTGCACTTGAACTCTTAAAGGGGGTTGTTTATTTATGTGCCAATTCTTAATTAATTTGTAAGACTCTTTATGTAAATTGCCCAGGTTTCATTCATCTTTTTATCCCTCTAGCACCTGGCATAAAGGCTGGTACACAGCAGACATGAAGAAAATTCATTCACTGGGTAAATAAAATAAAACATTTTACAAACTGCCACCTTTTTTGAATTCATTGTGTTTTTCTCTCTGCCTATGTCATTACCTTGTTTCAAATTTCTTCTTTGAAATCTGTTATAAAATTAATGTAAATGTTTATCTGTCATGTTGGATAGAAAAGAAAGTAATCTGATTAGGTAAATAGCCCTCTTTTAACTGATGTCAACATAGCTAGAATTATTTAAATTAAGTTTTAATAATAAAAATATACTAAAATCACTAAATGATGTACATAAAAATACAAAATTTTCTGGGAAGTAATTCATAAAGAATTTCAGTATCATGGTATTCCTTTGAGCCATAGAAAAGGAGGAAGGCAGGGAGGAGAAAACAGAAAGAAAGGGACAAAAAGAAAACATTTTCTCCTAGCCTGACAGAGAAAAGTAAGTGTGTGTTATCTAGTTTTAGAGAAGAGGTAGCTGAGACTCAGAAAGATTAAGTAGCTTGCTTAAGGTTACACATCTGATTGATAGCAGAACTGCCCAAATATGTCTAACTCAAAAATCTTGTGGTCTTTCCACTGAACCATTTTCTAGTGCTCCAAAAAGGAAGTTACTTGGTACAAAATAATTTAAATTTTGTTTAAAAACTATTATAATGATTAAGCCAAAAACATATTCTCCTATACCCATGCATTGCAGCCCCAAACTCACCCTGCCCTGTATTGGGTAAGTATTTATATTCATTCTGAAACTTGGAAACTTCAGCAGCTTTATCTGACTTAACAGACTTTATTCTGTGATTTTCTGTTGCCCTTTTTATCAAAAGAAGCAACTGATATTTGGATATCAAATTAAGGTAATAATTTCATGTCCCTGACTTTTTGGTTTGTAACAATTTCAATCAAGTTCTAGGATTCACAATCAATTTATTGGACAACTGTATATAAAGTTCACAAATACTCTCTTTAATGATTTTCATAACTGAATTAGAATAGAACTTTTAAAACCAATTTCATTTGAAAGAAAAATTTATAGGCTGACAAATATGGATTCATGGATTTCTCTACCTTTTCACCAAATAATTTTAAACATTCTTGTTATTATTTTTGAAGAGTGGCATGTCTTATTTTTCCATTCAATTCCATCTCCCTCAGAAATTATTGAAGAGATTTTCTTGGAAAATACTAACATTTGAGGGAGTAAATTAATTTTCCCAAACATAGTGATTTTATTTTAATTAGTACAATTTATAAATCCCAAACTACTCCTTTACTGAGGAACTTCTCAGAACCTCTATGTGCATTGCAATTCTCTAGGAGGAGAATATAGATCAAGTATATTTCCAAATTATTTTTTATTATAATTAGTTGCAATAGTAGTAGTGAAATAGCTACAAACCTATCCTGAATGCTGGATTTGGAAACATTGGCATACCTATGTTATTTTGATGTGAGTATGTGCTTGTAAACACACACGTGCACACAGACACAAACACTCCTACACAACACCAAATGAACAAAAGAAAACCAATTCCTATGAAATAAACTAATCTATCTTTACAACTTCTAGGGATTTAAACCAAATAGAAAGACAGAGCACATACACATTTTCAAACATATATAATGAAAAGTCAGTCTATATGTGTCACATAGTAATAAATAGTGTAGGAACCAGAGAGGAAATGGAGAAATCCTTGTGAGTGCAGGTAGTCATTAAAGCTTTATAGTGATGTGAAGTTCAGCTGGACTTTGTAGGATATGTAGGAATTAAATATATGGAGATGAACGTAGTATGCTCTAAGCAGGGGGATGCACAAGTGCAATGGAGAAGTGATGACCATGTGAAAAATGTGTTTGGGAGATGGATGTGACTGGAGTGAAAGCTCTCTGTGCAAAAGTAGGAATAAAGTGGGAAAGACAGTTGGTGAGCACTGAAAACCAGAGTTAGCCATTTAGAACTTTTGCTATTTAAGAAATGTTTGAATAATATGTTAGGAAAATCACCCTATACATTCAGTATAATTTGAAATGTGGTGAAAGTGGGGGGAAGAAAAAAGGAAACAAAAGCAAGTGGAACAAGGTCAATGATGCACATTGAACACTTCTGGGGGATCAGTATATAAACTACTCCCTGTACATCTGTGTTCACTGACTTTGGAAATAAAAGGGAGATAAGGAGTAAATGATATCAAAAAGGAGGACAGAGTAAAGAAATTTAGGCAAATAAATGTCTGAATTAATGCAGCAAGTTAGGGCCTTGATTAGCAAGTACAAATTATTTTTCAAAAAAAGGGACAATCTTTGCATGTTTGAAGGAGGCAAGGGCAGCATATTTAAAGAGAGGATGTATTTAAAAGAATTGGTTTCTTAAAAGTTTGGACTAGAAAGCTCAGGTAAAGGACCTGGTCTTTGATAACATTTAGATACTTGTATTTTTGAACCTAGAAAAAAAGTAGCAAAGATGGATATAGATGATTTTATCATTATTACCATGAAAAATCCCTTCAAACAGAGGTGACTAACACATGTATGAAATAAATTATAGAAAGGCCTGATGATTTTGATGCACTCAAAGATGCCATTAGCCTTGGAAGACTGAAAACAAAACAAAACAAAATGATTTTTATATAATCCTGGGGCTAAGTGGTTGTCTTTGTTACAATATTGAATTTAAATATTCTGTATTTCAGCCCAAGAAATAAGTCCTAGTGTGTCCTCCAACACAAGGAAGTTGAGACATCTATTTTGTTCATCAAAGTACTACGTTGATGTCATATTAATCTTATGTTGTTAGGTCAGCTAAGAGTATATTAAGATATGTAATTTTACAGTTAATTAGACTATGTTATAAACTAGTGAATATTTGCTTAACATTTTACAATGATCAAAATATTAGGCTGGCAATTAAAGGCTATACAGACTTATTATATTATTATATTTGGTAATTATCCTCAAGAAACAATATACAGTTGGAAAGACTACACACACACACACACACACACACACACACACACACAAATTAGGTATAATAAAATTCATTGTAAAATACCAAATGGTTGGTAAAGCTAACAAGAATTATGGAAACTAAGAAGAGAGAGTAAGTAATCATTGGTGGAGGCAAGGCTTTATAGAAAAGTGTGATTGTCTTGTACCTTGAAAGCTAAGTAGTGATACATATTGCACAGTTTAATTTAAATATATGCTCTTTCAACTTTCAGCCAAGATGGAAGCATAGCTAGACATGCTTTGCCACCCTCCACAACCATAAAAAGGAATACAACTATCTCAAAACTAAAAACAACTAAAACTACCAGAAAATCAAACTGCATGGAAGTCTACAAAGATATAAAGAAGTAATACTCATCCAGACAGGTAGGAAGTGTGGAGTTAGGGCAGAGAGGATGTGGTGTGGCTATGGCGGTGGCAGCAAGGCAGTGGTTGTGGTTGGCCAGTGGAAAGTACAATTACACATTATAAAGTTGAGATGGACACTTGGGGAGTGATCCCAGTACTAGGCTTCACTGTTCCAGTACCAGGAAAATAAAACCTCATTGCTTCTGACTGTGAAAATCAGTGGGTATTGGTGTGGCAGAGGAAACTGCCAGTCTCCCAGCAAAGCCCATTTTTTAAGAGGGCCCCCATAGTCCTAGCACATCTGAAAACCAACCTACTCTGGGAATTACAACCAGGACAACAGCTAGAGGGGTGCCAGTCCCATACAGGAAGCAGGAGAAGTGCCTGGAAAAGAGGTAAGTGCTGAGCAAGTGGTATTATTCCCTCTCAGACCCCCTCCCCACATACAGAACCACAACATGATGAAATGAGCACTAATGAATATGTAGGGGTCTGCTCCTTCCAACATAACATGTGTGACACCTCTACCTAAGACACAGAAACAAACACAGGATACTGTTAAGTTGAGGATACAGAGAAGTATGGCTAAAAGAGGGAGAAAATCAAGGTTCCAGTGGGAGGACTAAAAGTGATGAGGAGATAGCCAACCTAACAGACAAGGAGATAGAGAACCTAACAAATGCAGAGTTCAAAACACCGGTGATAATGATGCTCACAGACTTGACAGACATTTTTGAGTATGGCAGATTCATAAGGGAAGAAGTAAAGGCTATACTAAGTGAAACAGAGGAAAATCCACACAAAATTAATGGTGAAGGGAAGGAAGCTGGGGTTCAAATAAGTGACTTGAAACAAAGGAAGAAGTAAACAGCCAACCAGTACAGAATGAAGAAACAAGAATTGAAAAAAATGAGGAGAGGCTTAGGAACCTCTGGGACAACTTTAAACATACCAACATCTGAATCATAGGGGTGCCAGAAGGAGAAGAGAAGAGCAAGAAATTGAAAACTTATGTGAAAAAAATAATGAAGGAAAGAGTTTCCTAATTTGGTAAAGGAAATAGACATACAAGTCCAGTAAGCACAGAGAGTCCCAAACAAACTAGACCCAAAGAGGACCATGCCAAGACACATCATAAGGTTAAAGGTTAAAAATAAAGAGGAAATCTTAAAAGCAGCAAGAGAAAAGCAGAGAGCTACCTACGAAGGTGTTTCTATAAGACTATCTGCTGGTTTCTCAAAAGAAGCTTTTCAGGCAAGAAGGGGCTGGCAAGAAGTATTCAAAGTGATGAAAAGCAAGGACCTACAACCAAGATTATTCTACCTATCAAAGCTATCATTTAGAATGCAAGGGCAGATAAAGTGCTTCCCAGACAAGGAGGTCATCATCACCAAGCCATTATTATATGAAATATTAAAGGGACTTTAATATTAAAAGGACTCATTTAAGAAAAATAAGATCAAAACTATGAACATTAAAATGACAACAAATTCACAACTAGCAACAAGAGAATCTAAAAAAATAAAAACAAAAACAAACTAAGCAAACAACCAGAATAGGAACAGTATCATAAGTATGGGGATCATTTGGAGGGTTATCAGCTGGGAGGGGGAAGGGGGAGAAATGGGGAGATGGTGCAGGGATTAAGAAGCATAATTGGTAGGTACAAAATAGACAAGGAATGTTAAGAATAGTATAGGAAAGGGTAAAGCCAAATAACTTACATGCATGACCTATAGACATGAACTAAGGGAAGCGGAGTGTTGGAGGAAAGGGGGATATTGGGTAGAGAAGAGCAAAGGGAAAAGTTGGAATAACTGTAACAACATAATCAATAAAATATACTTTAAAAATAATAAATAGATAAATGCTATTTTTTAAAAACCAGAGGCAAGACAATCCCAGCTATATTTACTACAAATTGTAGTGTATGTTATATTCATGAGTTCTGTTTTATTCATAACCAAATTATTATTTTGGGCACTCGTAGCCTTTAACAATAAACATAATTTTTTCTTCTAAAAGTAGTGCATGATTATGATAGGAATCTTGGAAAAATATATTGTATACATGTATAATATACTGGAATATAGATAAAGCATAAACTGCCAGAGATAAATACTATCAGCAGATTGCTATACGTCTTTCTATGGCAGGTTTGAATATTTTAATGTAGCTCTTATCTGAGTCTGTTTTACTCTTCTTGAGTATATTTGTCCATTAGAATATCTGCTCCCTGGGTTCAGTATCTGGAAATTTGTTGTTGTACTTCTTTATTGAGCAAATCAACATTTTTCTCACATGGGTGACAAGACATAGAAATCATTGCCTGTTTTTCACAATAGGCCAGTAATTTTTTTCCTTTTAAATTTAAATTTTCTGTAAATAAGATTTTGCCATTCGCAACCTCTTTTCAAACCTAAATTTAAAGAATACACCTTACATATATCTTATTGTAGTCCACCTTTTTATTATAAGTGATGCATAAAGACGGAGTGATTTTCCTTGGTTATAGGTAAATGACCTATGTTCTCCCATCACCACTTCTCCCTAGGCCACATATAAGATGTGGTTTTTCAGAAGTTTTATGTTCCTGAGACACTGATTCATTCTGCAGTCATTATGTGCTCTGGAGTGGAATGAAGTTCTGAAAAACTGTTGGCAGCTGATTTCTATGGAAGGAAGTTCTTAACTACATTAAGCACGGAATGATCTGTTCTGGACCAAAAATTTGTCACTTTTCCTCCCACATTATTGCTTCTCCCAGAAGCTCATGGGAACTGCTGGAGAGTTATCTTAATCATGTTGAAGAGTCACAAGCAGGGTTTTGGACACAAAAAGCTGAACTTCCCAATAATTGAATATTTGTGAATATCTGTTTTTTGTGAGCCAACTTTTTTTTTTTTTTTTTTTTTTTTAATTTAAGAGAAAGAAAGTAATAAATAGTGGATGCCACAGGAAAATTTGCTCACTGGTTTAAGCTAACAGGAGCTTGCTAGATCTATTAAAGAAAATAGTTCAAGGCTTCACAAAGGAGCATGCATGAAGATTAGGTCCATAACTATTTATTCCTTTAAATTTACTTTAAAAATTTACTTTCAATAAACAGAATTTTTATTGAAAAGGTAATATATAAGCATGGTAAAAAATCCACATAGCCTGTAGTCCTTCCTAGAGGCTATCACAAGGGGTGTGTGTGTGTAACTATCTGGTAAATTTTTTTTGTATTTACAAGCATATCTAATCTATTTTCTCCGTATACAGAAATATAACATTTATACTATACTGCAACACACTTGTCTTTTCTTTTATATATTCCATCTTTAAAACTTATCATAATAGTATATCTCGGAAATTATTCTATTGGGTTGGCCAAGAAGTTTATTTAGTTTATTCCACAAAATAAAAGACACATTTTTCATTTTCTCCAATAAGTTTTTGAATATTTTGATATGTTGGCTATCTCCCACTAGGTCAAGGGTGCTGCTAAACACCTTCCAATGCATAAGACAGCCCCATATCAAAGAATTACTTGGTCAAAATGTGATAGTACCAAGAAACTTCACAAACCACTTTTGACATATTTCATCAGTCAAAGCACATTCTACAAATGCTGCAAAAATCTTTTTCCTTTGCATTTCAGTGAGTTTTTACCTTTCTTGAAATAATAAAGCATAATACACCAAAAAGTTTGTGTATATTCTTCCACCTTCAATATTAAAATGGCTGCACTAAAATTCACAAATTTTGATAAGTTTTTTGTAAATGCACGTTGATATGACAGCTGTCACAATACATTCTAACAAAATTGTTGTGAATGAAGTTAAATAAAATTAAGCATTACTAGAGCCATCTTATGGAAAAATAAATAAATGAACTATTTGGCCAACCCAATATGTCATTGTGTGTCTATGTAGATGTGTTGTATTCATTACTATATACTATTTCCTCAAATAGATTAACTACAATTTATTTATTCCCTTATAGATGAATATTTAACCTGTTTATAATATTTTGATATTTCAAAAAACATTCCAATGTATATTCTTGTACATCCTTATCTTGTCAGGTATGTGAAATAATAGCTGTAGGATAATACTTGTAGATGTCACACAGAAAGAAAGCTAAGACACAAATTCATGACTCTGATTTGATTCTAAGATGGAGGTTTATCTCTAGACCATAGAAACCGAGTTTAGCAAAACTAGTAACATTACTTGAATGATAAAAAATTTTTGCTTGAAGTGGGAGAGCTGGTCAGCTGTTTGGATTGTAGGGTAAAAATCTTACCAGGAAAATAGCCTTGGATGTGATTTAAGTACTTATGTGCCTTGGGAGCTATCCAGAGTACTGAAGAGCTGAGTCAGTTTCAATGGAACCAAAACCTCAGTCTTCTGATTTTATGTCTCTCCTGCCTTTAATCTTGCCCTTGATATTCTGAACACTTCTAAAGTCAATTATTATAACCCAGCCTCTTCTTTCTTCATTCTTAGTCCCCTCATCTTCCATATGTCTCATGTTATATCTTTTTTTTCCCCAACCAACCCCAGCTGTGACCCCTCCCAAAATTTGGTGTTAGAATTCTAAAAGAAGCTAAAAATGTATTGTTAATACCCTTTGGACTTGGTTAGTTCATGATAATGGTCTCAGTTTACATATCTATCCACAAATATACCAATAACATATCAAATACATTTCTAGTTATTAAGCTTTATAAATTGTGGCAGTTTAATGGTACATCAGAAGTTAATACCAGACCATTTTGGAAATTTTATGGCTAATTTTTGCTTTCCTTCCTAATGTAAATAATTAAATTTATACTATAACTAATTTATTTATTCAAGTAAATTATAATTGTTTGCAAAAATCTTTAGAAGAAAAGCTTTATTTTTTTTCCTGCTGAAGGCATTTGACAATAGATAACTTAAAAAATTCAATGTATTCTGTTCTATTTACTAAGTTTTGACATCTGAAACACTTAATACATTAAGTATTTATGTAAGAATATCAGAATTTTTAGAGCTTTCCAGTTGACAAAATTTCAGAGAAGACTTTTTTATTTTTTATATTATTTGAAATCCCCTCACTAAAGGACTCACTTCAGATTATAGGGAATAAGTCAAGAAAACAGCCTGATAAAATTCTCTCATCTGTACTAAACATAAATACATAGTCCTGATACTAAGTATACATACATAGTCCTGAAGACCCTAATAATGCAGATTGATTCAAGGACCTCATATACCCACTATCACTTAATTTCTCTATTTTTGACCACTTCATTTGTGTTGACTCCCATCTCCACAAATACATGATCCTTGGATCATGACTCAAAAGATTCAGTTCTATGTCTTCTCATATTCAGATTCAACAAATTCTTTTCCAAGTCAATCTAGCAAGTCTAAGGTAAACTCTTGTTGGTTCTTATTAGCTTTGTTTTTAATCACATCACTTATCCTCAGACAATCACAGTAGCTCATTGATAGGCTTATATATAGGTCATTCTTCCATCCTGAAGCTGGTGAGAAATGTGGGTTAGTTCACTTACTGAAAGAAGGTGGAATGGTCAATAACAAAAACAAAGAAACAATAAATACAAAAATCAAATATACGCTACATAATAGGTGAGAAATATACTTAGGAGGAAAACTAAGGAATAATAACTATTTAATAATATATATATATATTTAAAAATCATTCACTTATGGTTTTTATGAATATTGTACCAACTGAATCTAATAAGTTGATGCAATAGGTGATAGATAATATTTTTATAATTTTTAATATGCATAATTATAACAATAAAGACATTATATCTTGTACTAAATTACCTCTTTCATTTCTCAAATTAAAGGATTCAGTAAAGTGGGTAAAGGTATTCAGAGAAACTTGTAAAGTTTTAGTTTGGGAACTGACAGTATACTCATCAAAAAAAAAAGATATATAAATATATTGCTTCTCCCAAACTTATCACACAACTCTTTCCAGATGCACATAATACAAACAGTTATACATTTTTTTGGTCTAGATTACCCCTATTCTCTGCCATAAATGGGGTAGTTGGACAGTGGGTAAGCAAAATTGGCATGTTATATCATCCATGTTAATCCATTTATGAGTATGCTTGATTATTAATGACCAAAGTATTACAACAACCTTTATAGAATTAATTCATTTTCAAAGGCATTCATCCCTTCAAATTGCCCCTGGAACACAGCAACAGTCAAATTTCTGCATTTGTTTCCATGGGTGGCTGGTTCAGTGTTACATTATATTATTTGTCTGCTATATATTCTCATTTATTTGTTCCTATTCTCATTCTGTTTTGATACAACTCTGCTAACAATTCTCTGCTTACCTTAGTTTCATAACACAGCTAACATATATGTAAGTTTGTTGCTTCAGAAAAACTCTAATTCTGGCTTCATAGTACAGTGGTTATATTTTTGAAGTTATTGGTTGTCCATAGTTTTCTTAATTTAACTTTTTCATTTTATTTTTACTATTATAATGCTTGATATCTACTTAGCATCTATATTCATCAACTTCCTATTTTAGACTTTCAACTTAAATAATTATTATATCAATAAGCAATTCAAGCACTGATTTGGTTTACTTGAGAAATGAACAAAAACATGAAACTAGTGATTAATAATTAGAATTATAATTTTTTCCTTTGAGTTTTATTCTGAAATCATATAGTTTGTATTTAGAGGACTTCTAACATGTGCATATAGTAGTCTTTTGAGGATATTTTCTACACATTTACAAATACCCGAGGGAAATCCTAAGTGGCAATTATAGTTTTTGTCTCTAGTTTAAAAATAAGTTGAAGTATAACTCAAATTTCTCAGTAATTAACATTGAAGTAATTTTGGAATTATAAAAATGGATAAGATCACCAAATTGTAGGGTCTAATGAGACTGGAAGAGAAGAAATTTCATGAATTCTACTGAGGAGTAACTAGAAAGTTAGAAAAAGCTTATATAATACATCTTATTGTCTTTTTATTATTTCAAATGTGTTAATATTTTATCCTCCTCACTACATTGCAATTTCTTTGAGTATTAGAATCACAGAATTTGCCCTTTAAAATCCTAGTTTTTTTTAAATGTAGAGATCAAATTTAATAAATTTTGAATACTGAGACTAGAAATACAGCCAATCAAACTGAAAGAAATATAACATATTGTTATCTGGCCACCACTGGAAACCAAATAATAGTCTCATACATTACAACTTAGGTTATTTATGTGACTGAGGCAGGATAACATGTATTAACATCCTCCCTTATCTGACTCACAAAAGGAACCTTTAGAGAAAAGAACTGGGCTAGAGAGGCAGCAGAACAAATTGGTTAATTGCGCTGGCTCTGATGTCAGACTCCCTGTGTTAGAGTCCCAATCTGTCACTTATTAGCTGTCTGAACTTGGGCAATTTATTTAAGCTCTCTATATCTTTAAATTATAGATTATAGATATTGATCCTATAGTGTTGTTTTAAGAATTAAATGGGTTAATATATTAAAGTTTATAGAATTGGGCCTTCAAAATACAAAACACTAAACAAGGGTAGGCAATAATTATTGGTAGGGAGAAGGGGATAGGCTTGGCAAAAAAGTTAGCAATCTACAAAAATAAAAAAAATTTGAGAAAAATAAAAAGAGGTATGATAATATCTGAAGAGTGTGAGATCCTTCAGAGCAGAAAAGAAGACAAAGGGGAGAAAAGAAATTCAAATTTTGTCAGGGTTGATCATAAATTATATTTTCTTTATACTCTAAGTATCGTGAATTAAAAATGGGGCTGCTTTTTAGATTTATTGCAGGGGAGGAAGAGGATTTGTGTAAATTGTATACTATTTTAGGACTAAGCCATATAAATCCTCACTTTTACAGATTTTATTCATGTTTTCCTTGATTTGCTGTTCTTTTTTGCCCAAATTCTTCTGGTTACTGAGTTAAAGCCAAATTTTTAGGTAGATATAAGTGAGGACAGAGATGCAGAGTTTATACCCCTAGGTCAACAGTAGAGAGAAGACACAGAGAGAGACAAGGGGCATATCAGCTCCCTCATCAGCTCATAGGTTTCAGCAAAGGAAATTTGAACTCAGGTTTTACCATGATCATTTTCATTAACCACAAAACGTTCAGGACCATCTGAATCTGAGAATGTCCTCAGTTGTCTTTTAATGTGTATGGCTAATACTCATTACCATAGTTATAAAAGAAAAACAATTTTAATAAGAAGTATAGCTCTCATGCAATGCTTATGAGGATGTGAGTTTTAATAGCTTTTGGAAATGTAAAATAATAACATACATTAAAATAAAAAGTCTACATATAATTTGTAATCACACAAATTAATTAGAACTGTGTTCACTAATTTGATGGGATTTCCATGATGTATCATTAAGTGAAAAAAATTGATAGTCACATGTATGATCCCATTAGGGGGGGAAATAAAAAAAAAACCTGTATCAATATATAAGAATACGAGCAGTGTAATATTAAGAAAAAATATAAAAATGCAACCCATAATATTTCTGTTAATATATTAGAAAATGAATATGCATTTAAAGAAATAATCAATAAAATGAAAAGTCAACCTACAGAATGAGAGAAAATAATTGCAAATCATATATCTGATTGGGGTTAATATCCAAAATATATAAGAAGTCACATAACTCTACAGGAAAATAAAACCCTTAATGACCCACTTTTAAAATGAGCAAAGGACCTGAGTAGACATTTTTTGAAAAAAAATATTTGAAAATAATTGTGGGAATGTGAATTGATATAGCCACAGTGGAAAATATTATGGAGGCTCCTCAAAAAATTGAAAATAGAATTACCATATGATTCAGCAATACCACTTCTGGGCATATTTCCAAAGGAAATAAAATCACTATGTCAAAAAAATATATGCAGTCCTATGTTCAGTTCAGCATTATTTACAATAGCCAACACATGGAAATTACCTAAGTGTCCATCAATAGATGAATGAATAAAGAAAATGTGGTATGTATTTACAATGGAATATTATTTAGCCAAAAAAAGAAGGTAATCCTGCAATCCTGACATTTACAACAACATGGGTGGACCTTGAGGGCCTTATGCAAAGTGAAATAAGACAGGTAGAGAAAGATACACATGAATGATCTCACTTACACGTAGACTCTAAAAAACAAACGAAGAAACAGAACCAAACTCATGGTGAAAGAGATCAGATCTGTGGTTACCAGAGAGGTGGGGCCTGGGGGATGAGGATATTAGTTGAAGGTGATCAAGAGTTACAACCTTTTAGCTATAAGGTACATAAGCACTGTGGATGTAATGTACAGTAGGATTGATGACTATAGTTAGCACTGTTCTATGGTATAGTTGAAAGTTGCTAAGAAAGTACATCTAAAGTAATTTTTGTAAGTACACGAGGTTATGGATGTCAACTTAACTTATTGTGGTAATTATTTTACAATATACGTATGTCAAATCATTATGCTCTAACCTGAAATTTATACAGTGTTGTATTTTAATGATATCTCAATAAAACTGGGAAAAAAGAATGACAATTGAAATGTACTTCTGAGTCTTAAAAATGTATTATAAATTGGCACAGGGTGAAAGTTAATCAAGAATAATCAAGATAATGGGGGGTGTCCTTAATAATTACAGAGTGATATTGTAAATTGGGAATATTCCAGGCAAAGAAGAACATATAGTCACCCTACTTTCAACTTACACACAGATACATAAATATTCAAACCCTACAAAAACCAGGACAACTGAATTTTAGTTTCTCTAGACATTTCTGAGAATCAGAAAATTTGAGAATTGATAAGGAGCTTAGATATCATCTGGCTGAGTGTTCTAAATTTATAGAAATCTGCAGCTCACACAGGAAAAATGACTTGTCTATGGTCACACAATTCTTTGGCACTAATGTTATTTATAGAACCCAGGTATTTGGCTCCCAGGGCAGTGCTCTTTCTACTATAACAATTTATAAACAGTATAAATACTATGAAAAATACTGGGATATTCCTGTTCAAGTTCAGGATTTTTTGCTTTTAGTTAAATGGCGTTTATCAGGGATAAGATGTAATGTTTTTATTAGAAAGTTATAAAGATCATCCAAGAACAGAGTTTGAGTGTATATCAAGCATGAAAATAGGACACCTGAGTTTTATCATAGGTCATCTATTCTTTTATAAAGCTAACATTGTATCATTTGCACATGAAGATTAGTCAGTAGTTCAACAGTCTAATCAAAATAATGCCAGTATCACGTTCACATTGTTCCTACACAGAAAGCTAATATATGTTTATAGTCTAAAACTATCACATGAATATACAAGCGAGGTGTCACAGAGACCTGGAGACCTTCCGAAGACCCTCACTAGAACCCATTCAGGATTAGCTAAGAGGAAGCTTTCAGTGAGAAACTTGTGGCTCGAGGTACCCAGAGTGTGAGTGATTCATTCAGGGTTCTAAAGGATCAGAATAAGGAATCAAAACAAATGTGGTAGTCAGGAGTTCTACAGTTTTAAGTGGGTTAATTGATGTAAGCCTCTTGAGAAGGTGACATTGTGACAGCACAGGATCAAAGGTGCAAGATAAAGTAGAAGGTGGGGGACGCAGGAAATTCCCAGGGTCCTATCATTTGACATTGTGGGTGAGAATGTGGGTTTTAGAACCACAATGGCTAGATTTGAATCTGATTCATTGCTTATTGATTGCATCACTTTGAAAAATTTACTTAATTTTTTATGCCAGTTGTCTTAATCTATCAAGTGGGGTAAATTAATTGGTTTTACCTTTAGAAGGTAAATGAGATAATGCTAGTGGAATGCTTGAAATAGTCCCTAAAATATATAGTAAGTAGAGACTAGATATTCACTATTGTTATTATTGCCTCCCATAGTTGACTCAGGACAAGCAGTGTGCCAGGTACCAGGGCTGTGAAGGCTGGAATTGGGTCTGATTTCTCTAACAGCCTTCAATGCCACATGATCTCCATCACTATTTTTACAATAGGAACACATTGCCTAAAAGAGATCAAGGCCTATTCTCCCTTCCTTGTCCTAAACTTCAGATGGGCTCCTAAAGAGAAAAGGACAGATGTTTTCCCTCTGTATTTGCCACCCATCAGATAAGAGACCCAAAAAGGGAAGAGTATTTATGCCAAGAGTATACTTGTGACATAGCTTCTCTTAGAGATGACAAATTCCTTGATATCGGATACCAGATATCTTGATATTTATACAGTATCCAGAATAACTCCTTGCTCAAATTTGCAGATTATAAAGATGGGAAGAAACCCAGCAATGAAAGAATAAAATTATACAGGGAGTACAGCTTGCAAAGCATGATTTGGTTAATTGAAAAAATGCATGGAGACGGATGGAAATTACCAGCAACAGAAAGTGGAACCATCTGGAAAGAAGAAATTGAGGGACATTAGCCTAAAACAAGAAGGATGCCTGGAGTGAGAAGGGAATGAAGCAGAAATATAGAGAAACAGAACAGAAAAAGGCAAAACAGATAAGAAGATGGATGGAAAATTGGTATGAGAGGTAGTCACGGAGTTTTATAGGAAGATAAAAAGTTGAAATAACTGAGTTTTGGCAACCAGAAAACAGACAATAACAGGCATGACAAGTATGAAGCCACCACGAATGTCTGTTCACAGACTACTTGTGACTCACTGATGCCGCTATTTCACAAGAGGTTTGAAAAATGATTCAAGAGAAAATTTAGAATATTGTACACATAAGACATTTTATGGGTCATCATGATTGCTTACCTTTTGTTATAACATATAAAACTATTCTAAACTACCTCAATGATCTTCCTTCAAAAATTTGTGCAAATTGTTTTATTCTATATAAAAGGCAAATCAGATTGCAAATGTGTGGAAGGGATGCTTCTCAGAATTCAATTTTATATCCCTGAAGCTAATTCTACTTCCATGCCAAGTAGACGTTGGAAATTTTCCGTTGACTATTACACAAATTTCAGAAAGCCAAGCCATTGAGTCAGAGGATAGTTTATGGCCCATTAACAATACATTCATTTCTTAGAACTGTAAACATGGCCTTATGGATCTTAATGTAATTGTTTAGGATGAGTGTGTTGGCAAGAACTGTTGGAGTCTGTTGACACAGTCTGGTAAGCAACGTGTTTTAAGCAAATCTGCAAAATGTTACTAACTCATTAAACTAAGAGTTTTATGGCACAGTGTTCTAAAGCAATTCTGTGAGACACTTCCGAAACAAGTCTGTATATCCATTTTTCATTCTGCCATGATTAATGTGTATATAAAAGGGGCTGACTACATTCCTCATTGCATTTGGCTGATGATGTTTCATCATTATTGCTGCTTTTTCCCCTTTATTTTCTCATTCTGTTATATAACTAAAAGAGTGCAGATAAGCATTTATACACATTCTGTGAAGTAGATTTCTCTGTATTTAAGTATGCTATAAAGAATGTGAAGATGCTTCTAAAGCTATGCTCCACAGATTGAGTGTTAATGCAAATATATTCCCACTTTTCTGGTTGTTCTTTTAAAATTCAGTGTACCAGAGACACTTAGAAGTGGAAGGGACTTTAGACATCACACAGTGTAACCTTGTACTCACTCAAGCAATATTTTCTAGAGCATCTCTGCTGGACATACTAAGATTTAGTACATTTCAAGAAAGTCAGTCTTGATTCAGTTCAAGTGTTTTCAGTTGCAGATGGAAGAAACACAACTCAAACAAATGGAATTGGTTCTCAAGCCTAAAAATATCAGCAGTGTTTCTTTCTCACAGCATGGGTGGTTTGAAGGTCTCAACTTATGTTACCACCTCTCTTCACTTATTAATCCTGCCCCCCCCCAGATGATTTTCCTCCCTATCTGCTTTCTCTTTGTAGTGCCACTCAGTGCTGCAGTGTTAAACTTTAACATTTCCATGGCTAGTACAAAGAGAAATTCTGTTTCTAAAAGTCCAAGTCCAAGTTCTAGATTTGAGTATAGTAGACTCATTTGCATCACAGACTTAACTCTAAACCAAACGCTGGGCCCAGGGAATAAGGGAGACATGGGATGCTCAGATTAGGTCACATAATCATAAAGAAGCAGCTATCAAACCAGGGTGATTTGCTAATTTAAGTGATCTGGCCTGAATTATTTTTAATTGTCTCCCTTCTCTCATCATCATTAACAGCATAGTGAGACACAATTCTTTTTCCTTCCTCTTCAGTCAATTCCTTCTCTTTTGCTGACACTGATATTGTCTTAAATAAAGTTTTCATTAAGGCTTTCTCAGGAACAATGGTTAGAGATACCTCATTTCCTCTAGTCTTCTTTCTAAACTGTTTTTCATATTATTGTTAGAGTGATCAACTTTAAATCCATATTTTATTCTCTACTGAGTCACACCAACCCATCTATCCATCTCTTTAAGATTATCCATTTTCTTTCCATCTCAAATTATACCTTCTTTATGTTGATTTCAATATTTCTCTTTTCTCTTATCCTATAATTTTTCTTCATAATAATGTCTGTCTTCACATTAGGTCCTTAGATGCTTGTGTCCTCCACTAGACTGAGAGTAAAAACCCCATCTTATCCATCTTAGTATCCACAAGAGTACTGAGAATGAGGTCTTGCCCAAAGTAAGCTTTCAATATGTGTTAGCCAAAGCTAATTAGTGAAATATCATTCTATCCAATGTAAATAACAAGGGTTTTAAGAATGCAATCTGGGCCTATGTACTCAAGAAAAGGCACATATCACTATATAAGATTTGGTCACACTATTAAGCAGGAGCCAAAAGTAGGTCTCATTGTTTTGTTAATATAAGCAGACATTTTTCCAAGGGTTTCTTGCATTTCTAAGACTCTAGTAAGTGAAACACTGACTGCTTTTATTTTTATCTATATTTTCAAAGATGTTTGTATTGAAAGCATATAACCATGGAAAAGAGACAATACCTCCCTCTAGAGTAAAATGCATGTTTTCTCATGGTCCATTATAAAAGGTTCAGGTTTCTTAAGCTTAGGTCCTCTGTCTTGTAATCTAACCAACTGCATGTGCAGGTAGAACCTGACTTGGCTCTCTTCATAGCATCTTGTGAGCGCTGGAACCCAGGAAATGGTGATACATACTCTAGCTACTGCTGTTGTTGAAAGGTATAAACCCTTTTCCTCTTAGGTGCTTTATGTCATCTTCAGAATTTTTGAAACTCTGGCAGGCTCACATGTTAACTTGTAAGTAGGAAAATATCTTGGAAACTTTACAGTTCTATGTCACGAATAGATTCTAGAAGGTCTGATTTACTGTGGGACTCTGTTTTCTTTACAATGAAATACTGCTTCAATGATATACTGCCAATGGTATACTGCTAACAGAATTCTAGTCATGGTCTTGTATGACCTGACTGGATATTTTAAATATCTAAGATAATAGAATCAACATGCCACTTATAATCTATAAAATATAGCAAGAAGAAGCAACAAGTTCACAAATTATAGTTACTGTTACTGATCATCTATTACATATCAAGCTCACTAAATTATTAATTTGCTACATTCTATTTCTTATATCAGTGAATAATACCACAACCCATTCAGCTGCATAAGCAAAAAACTTGTGTCTTTTCTCTGTGTCTTTTGCTTTCCTTTACACCTAACTAGATTTATATTTCTAGAAATCTATTATTTCTTGAGTCTTTCTATTTGTTCCCATTTTCACTATTTTTTACCATAATCTCTCTTGGCAATGAAGGAAACAATTTTTTAAGTCTTTTTCCTTCTTCCAATCTTGTGATTCCTCACATCAATTCAGTATACCAAATCGGTGTAAACATACCAAAATGGAAATCTAGCAAAATTACTTTCTTGAGAAACCTACCATTCACTCCCATTGCCCTCTGGATACAATTTATACTCCTGAACTACAGCAGCACTTAACATAGACTCTAAATGACAGTGACTTAAACAACAGAAATATATTTTTCTCTCAGATAATATTTTAGAGATAGACCATCAAAGGTTGGTATAGTGATTCTGTCCAAGATGGCTTCATTAATGTTCCAAGAATCATGACTGAAGAAAGAGGAAATGGGATGAGCATGGTTTTTCTATAAAAATATACAACTAGAAGTTTGTTCAGACTTCTATTGCTCAAAATTCTATTGGCCAGAACATAGCCATATGTCCATATCTGGCTGCAAGGAGGCTGGGAAATATAAATTGTTTTCTGTGAGCTCATATGGCCAACTGAAAACTTGGAATTTATGATACAATGGTGGAAGAATGGACAGTGGGCGACCATCAGTTTTAAATCTGACTCCCTTAGTTGGACTGATGAGCTTCTGGAGGACTATTACTATGTCTCAGTCATGCTGAATTCTAACATCCAATAAAATGTTTGCATATCATAGTTAAATAAAAATAACTGAATGAAAAATGAAGGAATTTTATGTTCATAATAATACTATAAATGTGAACATTAATAGCTGCATTTTACATACGAAGAAACTTGGGCTCAGGAGATTGGATAACTTGACCATCATGGAGTTGACCAACCGAGGATTCAAACTTAGACCCATCTGACTCTTAAGTCTGGGATATTTTTACTTCACTGCACTGGCATCCCTTTTAATCTTTTAAAGTTTTGAGAATGTTTTAAAACTATTATGATTTCTCTCAGTTGTATAATTTCAGTTAAACTGGTTTTCTAGGTCTCTTCACTGCTCATGAAAACACAAAGTGGAAAACTTTTGAGAGACCTTTTAATCCCGGATTTCTCTGATTATAAGAAAGATAATCATGTGGAAATTTAGTTAAGAAAACTAACAATCTTTTATTACTGAACTCTTCTCAAGGGTCTGGGCACATCTGTTCCTCTGTGCCTTTTAGCCAGTTTTATTTTTTAATTAACATTTAAGAATCTTTAATACTTAATCCTCTTAATAGTATTTGTGGAGGCAGAAGTATGAACAAAAAATATAAAAACATTTTCTTCAATTTTCCCAAGAAGATATTTGCCCAGACCACTCTTAAATGGGTGATGATAGCAAGAGTTCTTTTACTCTTTGCTGAGAGCTTATGTTTTTAGAAATCATCCTTGATATATTTTTTACCAAGAAGCCTTATGTTCTAATTATAAAAATTATCACAAATTTTGAAAATGAACACTTGGTAGTGTAAGAACAGATCAAAAGTTGTGGAGTAGGTAGGAGTTGAACACAAGGGGAATTCACGATACTCATTACTTTTTACTTTATTAAAAAATATTTTAGTTGAAATATTAACCATCCGTTTGCCTTTTCATCATCTTTGTAGGAACACCAAATCAAAGAGTTGCAATCCCATCTACATCTAATTAAAACATTTGTGATCTATACAGGGTAGGCAAAAGTAAGTTTGCAGTTATAATACAAATAAACAATACAGTAATTAACAAATCAATAATAATACAAGAATAAACTCTATTTCTTGTACTCACAACTCTAAATCTACTTTTGCTCACCCCTGGATTTATATATCTATTCAAAATGAATAAATAAAGCTTGGCCATTAGAGGATAAATGAAATCTTATGTCTTATAAAAGAAATGGGATTTATTTTAAAACAGTATCTTGTGTAAGGGAGAGTACATATTTACATTAACCTTGAGGTTATAGACAAAACAAGTCTTTTTCTTTTTTATATATTCTTGCAGTTGTGAAAATTGCCCCATGGCATATAATATATTGATTTTGGCAGCTTGCACACACATAGTCTTGCCAATACAGTTATTTGAAATTAAATTGACTTTCTTTGAAATACTTACTTGGAATCTTTAATTGCTTAGAAGACTCACAGTCCAATTGATTGCCTGTCTCCCAAAGGATACCTCTTGGCCACAGACTTCCAAAGTGTTAATTGCTTTACTGCCCAAAGCTCTAAGGACCAGAAGGTTGTGAATTGATTTGATGGCTAACTCAGTTATTCATTTACAATATATTTACATCACACATTATTACACAACAATCACAGATGCCCTGGAGTCGAATTCTGAATGTTTGTCTTAATTAATTAGTTCCAATGGTTATTTTAAGGAGAAATGACTTTCCCTTTCCCAAAGACTTTGAAATCTGGAGAGCAGGGGTGATGGTGGTGAATAGTGATCCATGCTGAACATAAGCTCTCAGAGCAATGCTGGCAATAAGTTTTTGAGGAGAACTTATGGGACATTTGCATTTCTCTCACTTCTGGACTTTCCTCTCTACTTATAGACACATGGACTGGAAGTAGACATGGACAAGACCACACCATAATCCATAATCAGTTTAAAAAACTTATGAGGTATTCTGAGCCTTAAAACAAGATGTTGAGTTTGCATCATTGAAAAGTTATTTGAAAGGTTACTTATATATTTATTAAAATCAAATAAAATGCAGGATATGGCCTCCACCACAACATTTCTAATTAAAAGAATTCTCTCACAAAAATACATGGGAAGCAGGATTTTTCAATTATGCCAATTAGAAATATGATTTTCTTCCTCTCTTAAAGAAAAAGATGGGTGAAACAGATATTTTTGCCAAAAATGGAAGCCAGTGTAATGATTTATGACATTAAGACACACACAAAAACTTGAGGCCTGATAGTTTTGCATGATTGGTTTATCACTTTAAGAACATAATCACCATATAATGTACATTAATCTATACTTTTGCTTGTCAATCACAACCAGAAAAAATGGCTTCATTTATTTCTCAATATTGAGCATAAAATAAAATTATCAAATTCCAACTACTTATGAAATCAAAGGCTCTCCATGTGGTTCCAACCCTGATCTTGTTATCTACTACTTATATTAATGTACTCTCTGATATAACCAAATAGGATCCTAGGTGCCCTCTTATGCTTGTTCATTTACATGTTTCTGCCAGTGCTGCTGGTCTGTTGTTCTGGAAAACATTGTTTTCTTAATTTCTAGAGCTAAAATTTTAACTACGTTTCAAGTTCTCATTCAAATGTCTTTCCCTTATCCACCAGCACTCTGTGTTGGGGGAGGAAAATAATACAAGTAAGATGAGAAGAATATTATTCTTCTGTTGTGCAGAGGGGCTTCAGAGCAGAAATAGCACAGTTATGAGGTTGTTGAAATAGTCTAAGGAAGAGATGGTGATAACATGGACCAGAGTAAAATCATTGGAAAAACAGAGAAAAGGGTAGAGTGTACATATGCTTTGGAAGTAAAATCAACCAGTCTTGTTCATGAATTGAATTTGGGCATGAATAAAAAGGAGAAATTAATGATAATTTATTTCTTTTTCTTTTTCTTTTATTGCCTTAAGCCAAACGAGGAAGACTAGGAAAAGAGCACATTATCTGGGAAAATTGAAGGGATTATTTTAGACCATATTAAGATTGAAATGTCTATTAGTGATCCAGAACGTGGAAATCAGCTAGACCTTTGACAAGGGAATTGATCAGAGAATGTCTGGATTAGAAGCAAGATTGTTATAGGCAGAATTATGGATTGAAGGTTAGGAAATGGAGAAAAAATTAAGAAGTTTAACTGTGAATGAAAGCTGAAAAATAGAACTGATGTTAGCAGACAGTGTGGTATTGAGGCAAATTTCTTCTTCTTTTTTAATGTGGAAGAACATACACGTTACTGGGAATGATCCAGTGAAAAGGTGAAGACTGATGATACAAGAGGGAAGAAGTTATCAAGGCAGCAGAGTTTTCAAAAAGATCAAGGATTAGGCCCAGAGGACAAGCAAGGAGATATTGGCTTTGGACAGAAGGATAAGTGGCTCTCCATTTTATTAAGAAGAAGAGGAAAGATAGATGCAGGTGCAGGTAGAACATAGATTTCAAAGTGGGAATACAAGAAATCTGGAATCCTATAGCTTCCATTTTGTTGGCAAAGAGCTAGTTAAAATTTATACCTGAATTCCCTATAGCACTCAGAACATTGTAATTAATAAATATATCAATTCATTTTTGAATGAATAAATATTTTTATTGCTATCTTTGTAAATTGGGTAAAATACTTTTTTAATTTATAAAGTAAAATACCATTATTAGTCATTATAAAAATTGAATTTAAAATGAATATCAGCTTTCTTTGTCATATCATATACATTTTTAAAAAGTACAGTGTCTTTTTTTGCATTCCATTGAGACTCTCAAAAAACTTAGAGAATATGCCATATTGAATCTTCTAAAATAATATCATAAAGTGGAAAATCATAAGAGTGGCTGAGAAAAGAAAGAAAGTAGTGGTGTAGATAGAACATTTCATTAGAGTGTCTCATTGAACTCCAAGTCCTGAGACAGTGCATACTGAATGCAAGTAGTGGGCTGTGTTTCTTGATAAGAATGCCACACCAAATCACAAAAGGTCTGAAATTGTTATGCTTTCTTATCAAACAATGTGACTTAAACCTAGTCTTGATGTGGAGAATTTGTTTGCATATTAGCAGAAATCTGACATTTAAAAACCTTACTATGAGAGACTTCTGGTCAGGATGGAAGTGTAGGTAAACGAGACTCATCTCCTGGCACAATCACATCAAAATTATGACTAAGCTATATAATAACCACCATGCAGAACTATCAGAAACGGAGCTGAATGGAAGTCCTACATATAGGAATTGAAGAAGAAACTACATTGAGACTAGTAAGAGGGGGTTAGACATGGAATAGGCTGGTCCCACACCCACATGTGGCTGATAAAAATCAGGAGGGATATCTGTCCCACATCAGGCCCCCCAGCCCAGGGCTTCAGTGTAAAAAAGAGAATTCTCCATTACTTCTGGCTGTAAAAACCAGCAGGGATTGAGGCTGTGGAAGACAGAAACTGCTAGAGTCTCAAGCAGTTTTTCTTAAAGGGCCTAAACACAAATTTACTTGGACTCACTCCCACTGAACTCCAGTGTAGGGGCAGCAGATTGAAAGGCATCAGAGACTTATGGAGAGGAAGTGAATTGTCTTGCATTAAAGTGAGAGCTTGGAGAAAGCTTTCTCCCACACAGAAGTGCTGGCAGAGGCCATTGTTCTTTTTCTGAGCCCTTCCCTCACAGAACCACAGAACCAGCAAGTATGTGCCATATTTGAGATTCTACCAACCTGGATCACATTGTTCGCCACACCCTGGTGATTCTATGAGGCCCTGCTCACCCCACTTTTGGTCCTACCTAGCTGTTTCCAGTGGCTTTTCCATATGAATGACTTGTCTTGACCAAGACTACAGATTTTCAAAACAGTATCTGGCTTCAGTGAGCCTCATACCTCTTGCTAATTTGCCCTGGGCCACACACTACCAGCAGCCACCCTTGGTTCACAGCTTGGCCTCTCTGAGTCCCTCCAGTATAAGTAGCAGCAATCTGCAGATCATTTTTCAGCTTATGTAATGTGACCCCAGACAGAAAACAGTTGGTGACTGACCATGAAGGTGCCAACAGGAATCAAGGCTCAACTACAACATTAGGGCATACACAGCCCATATGGTGGTGCACCTGGAGTGACCAGCTTGGGTAATTGGAGAGGCTGTGCCACTGTACCATACAGGACACCTACTTCATTAGGCACCTCTACCAAGCTTGGGAGACATAATAGTACTATGCAACACATAGAAACAAACACAGGGAGGCTGCCAAAATGAAGAGACAAAGAAACATAGCTGAAATGAAAGAAGAAAACAAAACTCCAGAAAAAGTACTAAGCAAAATGGAGGTAACAATCTACTAGATGCAGAGTTCAAAACACTGGTTATAAGGAGGCTCAATGAACTTAGAGATGACCTCAACAACATAAAAATCCAACCAGAAATGAAGGATATACTAATTGAAATAAAGAACAATTTCTAGGGAATCAACAGTAGAGTGAATGAAGCTGAGAGTTAAGTAAGTGATTTGAAATATAAGGAAGTGAAAACAACCAGACAGGACAGCAAGAAGAAAAAAATGACTCCAAAAAATTGAAGATACTTTAAAGACCCTCTGGGACAACTTCAAGTGTATCAACATTCACATCATGGAGGTGGGGGGTTGGAGGCTGGAAGCAGAAGAGAGAAAGCAAGAAATTTGAAACCTATTTGAAAAAATAATCACAGTAAACTTCCCTAACTTGGTGAAGGAAACAGACATACAAGTCCAAAATGCACAGAGAGTCCCAAACAAGATGAACCCAAAGAGGTCCACACCAAGACACATCATGTAATTAAAATGCAAAAGGTTAAAGACAAAGAGAGAATCTTTAAAAAGCAGCAAGAATAAAGCAGTTAATTACCTACAAGGGAGTTCTCAGAAGACTTTCACCTGATTTCTCAAAAGAAACTTTGCAGACTAGAAGGGATTAGCAAGAAATATTCAAAATGATGAAAAGCAAGGACCTACAACCAAGATTACTCTATCTAGCAAAGCTATCATTTAGAATCAAAGGACAGATAAAGAGCTTCCCAGACAAAAAAAAGCTAAAGGCATTCATCGCCACCCAAACAGTGTTATTTGAAATGTTAAAGGGTCTTCTTTAAGAAGAAGACAATAAAACATATGAATAAAAAGGCAATAAATACATATGTACCAACAACTAGTTTTAAGAAACAAAATAAACAAAAAAGCTGAACAGAAACAGAAACATAGATATAGAGAACATTTTGATGGTTGCCAGATGGGAGGGGAGTTGGGGGATGGGCAAAAAAGATGAAGGGATTAAGAAGTACAAATTTGTAGTTAGAATCATAGGGATGTAAAGTACAGCACAGGGAATAGAGTAACCAAAGAACACATAAGCATGTCCCATGGACATGGGCAATGGTGTGGGGATTGCCTGAGGGAGTTGTGGGCGACTGGGTAGTGGGTGCCAAGGAGGAAAAATTGGGGCAACTATAACAGCATAAACAAAACAAAAGCAAACAAACAAACAAACAAACAAAAAAAAACAACAAAAAAACCTTACTAAGAAATCTCAAGTTGCTATTCAATTCTCTTTTAGTGTAAAGATTTGCATAATTCATAGTAAGCATAATGGACTTTAGAAAACAGACTTATTGTTTTGAAACTAAAATATGTATATATATTCACAATATACACCATAAAACAATACAGCACCACAGCCTGTCACTTTGGGAAATGAAGACTGGCAGTTGTTATTGTTTCTCTTTTAATTGGCTTTAAAACAGTCCAAGTGAATGATAGTTTTCTCAAAGACTCAGGTACACGACAGCTTGACTTTATGTGGAAAAAAAAGTTACAATAGAAGAGCCGAAATGAAAATGAGGAATAGGAAATAAACTGCTGAAATTGTTTGAGGATTTAGATGTTTGTTTTTTCCTATTTTCTTCATGCCCCTAGAGAAATAGAATAAATGAACTAATTAACTTAGATCCCATTAAAGGAAACTTCAAAAAGAGATCGTTTTATTTATTTATGAAAATATATTATAGTACTATCATAACACATTGCTTATGTGCTTATCAACTGAGTTCTTGCAAAGACCATCATGCAGTCAACTTATATTTATTTAGCACTTTTTTTTGTGACTGGCATTGTGATAGAGATGTAGCAGTAAACAAGAAACTAAAGAAAATGACCGGTAATGTCTCAATTGAATGGTCATTGAGGCCTTGCTGATGAGATGATATTTGAGCTAAGATCTGAATGATACAGGGAGCAGTTTATACAAAGGCCTGAATGGAGACTGCTCCAAGCAGAAGCAGTGAAGGGTAGCCTCACCATTTGTACATAGGAAGATTTTAGGGACTTATTCTTTAGGAGGAAAACCAGGAGAGTTCCTGGAAACTACCATTTCAAAATATACACACTTCTTTTGATCATTATTGTACATTCACTTATTTAGGCTAGATGGTGAAAATAGATGAATGGAAAATGTGATGATGTTAAAGCCCTTGTCATTTTCTCTGGATGTTATTATGTTATATATGCCATTGCATAGATTTTAAAAGTCTTAAAACTTTTATCTTGTGTTTTGAGGAAGGTCTCACTGGCATTGAAAGTGAATATTTTCCTAACAGATAAAACTTTTCCCCAGAGAGAAACTTTAGTCTGCTGCACACTTAACTTCTGATCGGCAGAGCTTACTTACATCTATCTGCAAGGGAGATACTATGGGTTCCCTTGTGTGCATACCCACAGGAGCTCTATTAATAGTATCTCTCATTTCCATTCAAGAAATCAATAGAGACTATAAAACCTGTGAGAACATTAATCCTTTTTACCAGCAACTAGAGGGTAAAGGATTTATAAAGTACTTTTCTCCCCTGAGGAAGAAAAGGTGTTGTGTGAGACATTAACAGGACTTTAACTGGCAGGTTTCTGTGGTGGCCACATCGATATTTGTACGTGCTGTAATGGAATTTTCTACCATGCTTCCAGGCACAAGTGATGTTTAGACATGGACTTAGCCATCTAGTTACTGCCTTCACCAGTGAAATTTCCCATGGGAAGTGAAAGATTTATTCTAGACCTTATACTTCCCTCTCTGATAATTTATGAAAAGCTGCCTGGTTGAGGGAGGTAGTTTATTCAGACAGGGATGCTACTGAGGATCAGAGTTGGAGGCTGAAGTGTCACCTGAAATATTATTTGAATGACTTCATATAATTCACCTAACTACGGCATCATCATAAGAAATCAGTCTTACTTATGTAAATCTATAACTAGTACATTATTCTTTCTCTATTATCAAAAATAGGCAATTAGCTCTCCAGAGAAATGTATTGAGAGGTCTGTAGTAGCTGAAGGCAGAGTTTCTTGAACATTTCCTCTTAAAAGGGTTGGTGTTGGATTTGAATTTAAAACTGTAATTAAGGTCTATTAGCTTTCTTTTTCCGAGTCAAATACATCTTATCCAAGAACGTAACTTTAATTTTTGGAAAAAGTGTTATGTTGTTTCTGTTTTTCTGTCTTTACTTACTAATGGGGAATAATAAAGAGTCATCTCTCCTGTTCTTAGCTTGTGTGGGTGGGTAAAGAATGGAGGTTTCCATGGGTGGCAGGAAAAGCCAGCAAAGGTTCCTGAGCTCATGAGCTGAGCAGAAGTTAGGACTCAGGTAGTAGAGGTATCTCTCAAGGAACCTAGGTCTACAGAACCTTTCATCTTTAGGGTGGCTTGTCAAACTTTATTTTCACTCATTTAATATGCATTGATGTCCAGAGCCTGGATTAAAAGATGCCTATGCCCAGGGCCCCATCTTCTCTCTATATTTATGAGATGTCTACTACCTTTTTCTCTGTACTTAGAGTCCCCTGTCTTGACAGATATATTCATTATGTAACATCATTAATATAATATTGAATAACATATTAACATATACCCTTCCATGTGTACTTAACAATTTTAGTTGAACCCTTTCCCAGACATCATTTTAAAAAATTTCAAAAGAGAATTTACACTTTACATATGTTTTGACTATGGAAATAACATTCTACATTTAAAGTTTCACACCAAGCTTTTCACATACATAAACAGTTTTTTCACAGTACACTTGAACTGGAGAAGGTGTCATTGTAAAGTATTACAAGGAGAAAAGGTGGAGGAGGGGGAGGACTTATCCTCTGACATGCTAAAAATTAATCCCCCAGATACTCTTAATCAAAGGACATGCACTTTTTTTTTTTTAAGTTTGAGAAATTGGTGCAGTGAATTTGAACATTCCTGAGTCATCAAATTATATTGTACAGAAATGATTAATAACAAACTGTTTATCAGGGGCCGTATGCATTCTAGCCAGTTTTCCTGCCTTGTATTTTCCTTTCCTTTCTATGCTTTCTCTCTGTTTTTGCTGATCTTTATCTTCACCTGTAACCTCACATTGTCTCAAGCATATCTCATTTGCCTTCCCAAAGCAACCCACTCTAAAATCGGATATTGTTAAGTTAAAGTTCATTCTAATTTTCAGCTGTCCTAGGTTCTCAGAAGTTTATATAGACGAGAGGCTTCCATGATTTACAAAACAAGTTAATACAATTTTAGCAAACAAGTGTCCTACTTCTGTTTGAAATTTGGCAACCATGATTTCAAAAGTTAATGTTAATAGGTATGGTACATCTGGATTACATGGTGAAGATAAATAACACCTGCAGCAATTCCTGTTTTAAATGTTTGCCATATGGTTCAACAGCAGGAGTGATCTTTGTCCAATTCAGTTTCAATATATTTATGTTGCTAACTACTTAACATTATGCCATTACGGGGTTCCTATTCCCTGTGAAAATTTGCTTAATTTATTTCATCTTTTCTGTAACAGGTATCTGATCATACTAGGGAATTTGTGATCAGAGCTATTTAAATTTTAACATTTGGAATTTATAGTTGTCAAAATACCTCCATAAAAATTTATAGTCAAATGTAAATAAATACCCCACTCAAGTAGAATCTGAAGTGTACGAAGCTACCCCCTATTCTGACAATGGACATTTATCAAGTCTCTATTATGTTTGTTTAAAAATTGAATTTTAATTCACCATGAAGAATTTTATTTAGAATTCTTTTAATAATCAAGTAGAATTTGTTTAAGATGTTATTTAATTGTCACATTAACTTAATGGTCACATAACTGTGTAAAGTTTAGAAATATCTATATCAAACTTCTAATATGGTGATCCAGTGATTTCTTTCTTGTGAACTTTCACAAGATTTACTGTCTATCTATATAGTGTGACATTTAAAAAATGCAGACATATACTACTCTTTAGTAATTTTACTTGTTTTCAAATTTCAGTTCAAACTTGATCCCACAATGCCCAATATACTTCTGGGAAGTCAGTTGATACCTACTGTATGCATACTGATTGATTCCCTAAAACAGACCCATATTAAAGTTTGTATTAGGCCTCCAAAAATAAATTTACTGGAGTGAAGATTGTCAAATATGTTGTCTACCCTATCAGAGTAACCAGGTAAATACCAAATATCACTTCTTCTGTGAATGCAGTTTTTTAGGCATTCCTTACTAAGTGATAAAGAAACAAAATCTTAAAAATAACAAAAACACTTAGCATTTGTGTAGTTTTTTTGAAATTTAATATGCTCTTAAATTATATGTACCAATAAAAAAGTGATGTGTGACAGGCAATATAGCAACTGTCTTACAGACCTTATCTTTTTCCTAATCACAGACTCTTGAGACAAACTGCTTAGGTTGAGAGCCTAAGTCCCAACTCCACCACTTACTACCTTTATGATTTTAGGTAAGTTAACTAATCTCTCTGTAGCTCAGTTTCTTAATCTGTAAAATAAACAGAGTAATAGAACAGACCTCAAAAGGCTATTGTGAGAATTATATAAAATATTTGCATGTCAAGAGTTTAGCTAGCACTGTTTGTGACACATATAAGTGCTCAATAAATGTTAGCTCTGGTTTATATTGCTCCTGACCAATGCCCTGTAAAAGCAAGAATTATTTTTCCATATGTGTAGATAAAGAAACAGGCTGAGAACAAATGTGCACACGTGTGTATGTACACACACATTATACTAAGCTAATTGATGAAGATGCAAAGATAGCTCTTTTATTTATTAGGATAACCTAGATTATGCTATATAACTAAAAACTCAATACCTCAATGACTTAAACAACAGTTATTTCTTGCTAATGGTGTCTTTATTGTGAATTGGTTAGTAGCTCTGCTCCCATGTCATCAATTGTCCTCACTCCAGGACAGGCTAATAGATTACTTAAATACTCACATGATACAAAGAAAGGGAACTCTGTATTGTTTTGCACTGTGAGTAAAAGTTCTGACCCAGACACATACCATTTCTGCTCACAACATTTTGTCCAAAAAAAGTTATATGGCCACACCCAACTACAAAGATCAAAGAAGTTCAGTTGTATCATTGGCAATAATGACTACCACAGACCTAATTTTTCATTCACTCACTTCAATTGTTTAATTCTTTTAGTATGCTAATCACTTTCCTGGTTATTAGGGATATAGCAAGGAACAAACAAGATACAAAATAAACTCTCGTGAAAGTTGCATTTTAGTGTGATAGATAATTTAAGAAAATAAAAGAATGAATAAACATAAATTATTAAATAAGAAAAATCAAATATTAAGGACTATGCATATAATTACAATACGTAGTAATTTATTGGTTACTTTAGACAGAGGAAGTAACATTTGAAATGAGACCTAAATAGCCATTAAGAACTGGTCCCATGAAGATCGAGGGGAAGTGCTCAGAATAGCAGGGCAATGATTTCAAGGTAGAAACACATTTGTTGTGTTCAAGCAGAAGGAAGATTAAGTGTGGAGGACGTGTGAGAGTTGGGGAGAAGAGTGTTACTGGACAAATGGTAGAGATCAGCCAGAGGAACATCTTGAATTTTGCTGTATGTAGTGAGAAGCTGAAGGGTAAAACATTGGACTAGTATAAACTGGTTTACAGTTTTAAAAGATTCTATGGAGTGTTGTGTAGAAATGGGGTATGATGAAGCAAGATAGGAAGTAGAGGGGACAGATTTGAAAATATGTTTTAAGGAATGTATATGGACCTTGCCAGTAAATTAAATGGGGTGTAGAAATAAAGACAGATCAAGAATGGTTTCTCAGGACTTTTGGCTGAACCATCAATTTTGATGGTAAATTAATACTAAAATGGGGGAA
Organism: Furipterus horrens; assembly: GCF_987537825.1. Classification (NCBI taxonomy): domain Eukaryota; kingdom Metazoa; phylum Chordata; class Mammalia; order Chiroptera; family Furipteridae; genus Furipterus; species Furipterus horrens. The sequence goes on along the minus strand of NW_028327175.1, from coordinate 56,088,314 downwards.
TTGAGAAGAGAAGCATATTTGTGAGGATGTGAGTTAGAAATCAGCGGTTTTGTTGTGATAATGCCCATTTTTAAATGCTTAGTAGACATCCAAATAGAAACATAAAACAGGGAGTTAGATAAACAAATTTTGAGACTAGTCTATGTTTAGAGATATAGATATAGAACCACTTGTTAACCTGATAATATTGAAAACCATAGTACTGGATGAAATAATCTATTTAGAGTGTGTAGATAGGGGAGTGGGTCCCAGATCATTCCAAAATTTAGAATGAGCAAGGAGAAACAAGCAAGTGACTGAGATAGGGTGACCAGTGAGTAGAAAATAATCCTTCATTGAAGCTAGGAGGAGAAAATGCTTCAAGAAGCAATCAGTTGTACTAAATGTTCTACAGAGATCAAGTAAATAAGAACAGAGAAGTGTCCTTTGTGTTCAGCAGTATGGAGGTCATTGCTTGCCTCATCAGGAGCAGTCTGTGGGCTGGTAGAAGGAGAAGCCTGACAGAAGTGAACTGAGGAGAGGCTGCAATGTGAAAAAGTGAAGGTGGAACTTTCACTATGAAGAGGATAGAAACAAGGTGTTAATTAGAGGAGGATGTAGGGTCAGTGAAAGTTTTTTTTTGTTTTTTGTTTAAATAAGAGACAATAGATGTGGGGAGAAGGGAGAGAGAAAGGGAGTGAGGGAGGGAAGGAGATTAGGAAAGAGGAGATGAGAGAAATATGATGGTGCAGAGAAAGAATAAGTTCAGGAACAAAGATCTTAAAAACAAGAGGGTGTCCAAAATCTAGAATATATGTGGATTCCAGCAGGGACAGTTAATTTATAATTATAGAAAGGAAGGGAAAATACCTGTGCAAATAGAGGTTTATTTTAGATTTGTGGAGGGAAGGGGAGTGACTACTGGTGGGTGGGATTGCTTCTTTTTAACATTGTAAGTATGATTTAAGGTCATCAGAGAAGGAGGGAAGGGGTTTTAGGAGAGAGTTCAAAGTGTGAGATAGTCAATTTGGAGAGTGTAAAACAAAAATAAGAAGGAAATATGGAACTATTGCTGTTGTAATGAATAATCACTTCACATCTGTGTTCACGCATTTGTAGTGAGATCGGTGAGTCAGCCTGATTTTAAGTTATTCTTTAGCAAAGTTCAATTGTTTGGGTGCAGGTCTGAAAGAGGAAGATTGGTAAGTTTAACCAGAGCTGGGGGGTGGCCCAGAAAAATGGAGAAAGAGATGTGAGAGGAATAACTGTTTGTAACAGAGTAATTATAATGATAAATAATGAGCTCTAAATTTGGTACAAGAAAAGTGAGGACATGACAGGTTAGAGGATATTGCTTAATGGTGAAGAAGTGGCATGGTGCTGGATTAAAAATCTTACACTTTGTGGGTAGACAGGCATATAAATAATTAACTATAAAACAATGTGATATATTCTATCTTTAGGCAAGTTTAGAGTCCTATGGGAATAATTAATTCTGCTTTGAGCCAGGGGTTGGGGAATATATCTAGTACACACTCACTTCTCACTAAGAATTATGTCAAATCTTTAGAGTAGAGGTGGTTCTTTTACTACCTCAGCTGTAAATAACCTTTACAATTTAGAGAGCCAGTCACAGGTTGTGTTGAGAACATAAGCATATTTTTCTACACCTTCTTTTATACTAGAAACAGAGATATCAATCAGGAAGCTATTATTGTAATCTGGGCACATGGAAATGCACTAAATCTTAGCAGACTATCAAGTGACAATTGAAATGAAGGAATAACGTCCTGTTGGACATTTGATCTAGGGGACACGCAAAAAAGACGGAAACATTAAAGATATAGTTTGGAAGACTGGAAGAAGCAGCAATACCAATGTTAAGAGAGAGAGGCTGTCTGGCAGAAAAAACGGTAGGCATTGGGAATGAGAGATTTGAGGTGGTTAGAAAGCGTATTTGAAATAAGGTGGAAATACAGAGTTAGTGTGCCAGGACTAGAAATGAAAACCGGGAACCACCAGCATGTAGTAGTAGCTGACCACCACTTTCTTCAAGATGCCTCTCAGCCCAAGAACCTGTAATAGTTACACATGTTATCGATTTTAGTGTTCCCATAATCGCCAATCTAGACATCAAATTTCTTCCCTCACTACTTCCCTAGTCAGCCCAGACACCTAACCAACCAGCATGTATCCATCTCCTGCAGGTATTTTATTTTGTTTCCTTTATCTTGAATGTTTTCCCTCTCTCCTTGGCATATATGCAAATTTTATTCATGTTAAAGCCCACTCTTTTCATAAAACTGTATTCTAGACCAAAATTATAGATGTACAATAGACATATGAATTCTTTTTACCTTTAGAGTTAGCAGTTGCTCTTGTATTATCTCTCAATTTTTCTGTGTGGTTAGTTTCACATTCCCAAGTGAACTTATTGGCAGTAATGGTGTAACTAAAAGAGCATTGGGCCCTGGCTGGGTAGCTCAGTTGGTTAGAACATCGTGTCCTTCAGCCGAGATTGTGGGTTCAATTTCTGGTGAGGGCACATATAATAATAAATCAATGAATGCATAAATAAGTGGAACAATAAATCTATATTTCTCTCTCTCTCTTTTCCTCTCTCTTTCCCCTTCTCTCTTTCCCCTTCTCTCTCTCTCTCTCCTTTGCCCTCTCTCTCTAAAAATCAACAATTAAAAAAATAAAAAAAGAGGACTTCCGGCCAAGATGGAGGCTTAGACAGACGCGCTCGGTCTCCCTCTACAACTAGAGAGGAATACAACTACTTCAAAACAAAGGATAACTAGAAATTCCAGAAAATAAAACTACACGGAAGCCCAACGTACAAAGATATAAACCAGCAGCGCCCTTTGGGCAGGTAAGGGGAGCGAAAGGGGGCGGTGCTGTTTGCGGTCGCACCTGGGACAGCGGTGGGGAGAGCAATCCCGGCTGCAGTCGAACCCCCGGCAGCTCGCGACCCCAACGCTGGGGAAAGCAGCCACCACATTGCCTTGAACAGTGAGGCCCAGGGGAGCGGGAGGACGGATCCCGGTCTCCTAGCGGAATAACTGTGTGAATCCATCTTGGACCCCCGCCCCCAAAGAAAGCACCACAGGGCTGCGAAATAGGTCGTGGATAGGCGCCGGTCGCTGGGTCGTGACGAGTACACAGGCACTGCCCCCTATTGCCGGCCCAAGAAAACAAAACGCATCTGTCAAAATGAGGCAGACAACTATAGAAATCCCGGTGGCACAGCTCACCAGGCAACAGATGAGGAATCTGACAGATGAACAAATAAGAAACCTGTCAGAGGCTCAGTTCAGGGCCATTGTTATCAGGTGGCTTACAGAATTAACAAAAGATCTGGAAAAAGATGAAAGAAGCGAAAAACACTCATAACGAAAGGAACAAAACCACATACGAGACAGATGGTGAGGAAAAAAAATCCAGAGTTCATTTCAACAAACCGGAATATGGAGAAGGAACAAGCAGTCAACCAATGCAGCAAGAGGAAATGGGAAGCAACGATGAGAGGATTAGAAACCTCTGGGACAGCTATAAAAGGCCCAACATAAGAATCATTGGTTTACCAGAGGGCGAGGAAGATGAACTAGAACTTGAAAAATTGAGTGAAAATATAATAAAGGAGACCTTCCCAGACTTGGGGAAAGAAATAGACTTACAGGTCCAGGAAGCACAGAGAATTCCAAAAAAACTGGACCCAGGGAGAACCACTCCAAGACACATTATAATCAAAATGTCAAAAATTAAAGATAAAGAGAGAATCCTAAAAGCAGCAAGAAAGAAGAAAAGAATCATGCACAAAGGGGTCTCAATTAGACTATCAGCTGACTTCTCAAGGGAGACCCTGCAGGCAAGAAGGGACTGGCAAGAAATATTCAAAGTAATGAAAATCCAAAACCTACAACCACGAATACTCTATCCAGCGAAACTGTCATTCAGAATAGAAGGGCAGAGAAAGTGTTTCCAGGACAAAATAAAACTGAAAGAGTTCATTAGATCCAAACCACTGTTATATGAGATGTTAAAGGGACTGGTTTAGAAAAAGGAGGATCAAGACTATGAAATCTAAAATGAAAACTGCATCACAAGAAACAACAGAAGCTAGGGAATTGAAACAAAGGCAAACTAAATAGGCAATGAGAGTGGAAAAAGAACTATAGGTACGGGGAACATATTGGGGGGAGGTCAACAGGGAGGGGGAATGGGGAGAGGGAGGGAGATGATATAGGAATTAAGGATCATGGTAGGAGGGAATGGAATAGACAGAGGTTGAGAAGAACTATATGCACAACTAATGGACATGATCTAAAAGGAGGGGACAACTGGAGGGAGGGGGACCACCAGGTGGAGGGGAGCAGAGGGAAGGGAAATTGGGACAAATGTAATATTATAATCAATAAAACACATTAAAAAAATAAATAAATAAATAAAAAAAGAACACTGGATTTGAAATATCAAGTTCTGGCTTCAAATCATCTTCAACTACTTCTTAACTTTATAGTGCAGTGCAAGACATTTTTCATCTTCATCCATAAAGTAAGAATTGCAATCTTTAACCTACAAATTTACTCTGGGGATTATGTGAAATGATGTGATATTAGAGTTTTTCATTGTGGACAATGAAATCCACTCTAGTTGTGAAGGTTAATTTTAAGTGTTAACTTGGCTAGGCCATTATGTCTAGATATTTGGTCAAATATTCTAGGTATTTCTGTGAAAGTATTTGTTTTAGGTGATATTAACATTTAAATCAGGGAACTTTGAGTAAAGTGAATTACTCTCCATAATGTGGGTGGACCTCATCCAATCAACTGAAGGCCTTAGTAGTAAAAGACTGATCTCCCTGGAAGAAGAGGAAATTCTGCCAGCAGAAGGTCTTGATACTGGAACTGCAGCTCTTCCCTGAGTCTCCTTTTGGCCTACCCTATAGATTATGGTCTTGTCACATCTCTGCAATCACGAGAGTCAATTTGTTAAAATAAATGTCTCTACCTGTCTCTATCTCTATCTATTCTTTTGGATCTGTTTTTCTGGAGAACCCTGATTAATAAACTAGTTTAATGAAAAAGATTTATTATAGAGCATTTGATAGAATAAAGAAGATCAAGGAAACAAACTGAATACTATGCAGCCAGAAATAATGAAGCCAGCAAAACTTCCCACTATACAGTATTTGTTTTTTTATGCTTGATTTATTTCACTTAGCATAATAAGACAGATACCACATGATTTTATTTAAATGTAGAATCTAAAGAACTAAATAAAAAAACAAAATAAAAACAGACACATAAATATAGAGAACAGACTGACCATTGAGAGAGGGGAGGGGGTAGAGGGCCTGGGTATAAAAGGTGAAGGATTAAGAAATAAAAATTGGTAGTCACAGAATAGTCACAGAGATGTAAATTACAGCAAATGGAATATTGTTAATAATATCATAATAACTATGTTTGGGGCCAGGTGGGTACTTGAAATATCATGGAGATCACTCTGTAAAGTATATGATTGTCTCACCACCATGCTGTACATCTGAAACTAATACAGAGTAATATTGAAAAAATATCCCAACTGTTTACCTACAAATTCCTAACTATAAGGGAATCTGAAAATTTAGTTTTTTTGTTTTCCAGTGTTTACTGTAATTGAAAAAAAAAAAATCCCAACTGTATACCAAAAGTTTCTAACTGTAAGGGATTCTAAAAATGTAGTTTTTAGTTTTCTAATGTTTACTGTATAGAAAGGTATGCTCTAAAGCAAGAATTTTCAACCTTTTTCATTTCATGGCACACATAAACTAATTACTAAAATGATGCGACACACACACACACAAATGTAATATTTTTTGCCTGACAACAAAATAGGTATCATTTTAACTCTTGTGTTGGCTGTTGTCATTTATTTTATTTGACAGTCTAAGGGAAAAGAGGTCAATGCCCCTGACTAAACAGTAAGGTGTTGCATATGTAATTTTTTGGTTTTTTTTTTGCACACAAGTGTGCCACAGCAAACCAGTTGACAATCACTGCTCTAAGGAGGTTGTAATGCAGTTGAGTGAACCAATTTACAGTATCCACAACAGGTGGTATATGGCAGAGCAACAAGTGTTGTGACTGACACTGGTAAGAGTTCACATGTGACTATGAAACTGAAAACTTCTTGAGAATACAGACCATGTGTTATTCTCCTTTGTCCTACACTTCTGATGTTCAGGTCACATATTATCTGATAAGCCACCTTCACTTTTGTCCAAGTTTCTCCTACCTTCTTGGTGACACACTGCTGAAATCATTAAAAAACTTAATTTCTCCCAGGACCAAGTTCCCATTTTTTCTGAAATCATATTTACTTACAATTGAAGTAGTAGGCCCCGTTGTTTTTATGACAATGGCTGCAGCAAACATTAGATTTATTTTTTATTTACTTACTCTTTGTCAATTGATTTGAAGTGTGGAATAGAATGATGTAAGATGTTTCACAGCACTCTTAATCAAAGAGACCAATATTGCTAAGCTTGGTAATTAGAAAAGGATAAAAGGAAATAAATGTATCTGATTGCCAACCAAGTTAATCAAGTTTAAGGGCAGAGAGAATGAGTTTTGTTTTAAAGTTCTAAGTCAATTAAAAAGTGTCTTGAATTTTTTTTTTCATCGAGAAATAGGACTGGTTGTGCTAATACATCTGATTCTTTCTGTTGATCGGATGAAAATAGTAGGGCTGGACCACAAAGAGCTAAAGATATGCATGATAATAGCAAATAGCCAACATAATGGAGTCCTCTACTGCCTGCTAAGACATTGAGCTAAATATTTTAAGTGTAATTAACATAATTCTTACATCAGCCTTATGATGTAGGTAAAACCTTCCTATTTTATAAATGTGTAAATTGAAGCACTGGAAGGATAGGAAAAACCTTCCAAGGACATAAAAGGGGCAAAACAGGATTAGAACACAGACATTAGGCTGCAGGATTGGACCAGCTAACCACAATATTTTGGTCTTTATTTCTAACTAAACATTTTATTATTGAAGGGCACCTATGCTTGCTTCCCATATATATGACTTTGCTTTGATTAGTAAAAGAAATAAGAATTAGTGGAATATAGATTCTAAAGATTTCTGTTCACCATCCACATGTGAAAGTTGTTCACCTAATCATAGTTTTGCCATTCCCTTTAACTATTTCATTTTTTTTTCTATGAAAATACGAACATAATATACAAGCATGTGGTTCTAGACAAGCACCTGACTTTCCCCAGCCCTGACATGAGAAACTGGGTGCCTGCACTCCGATGAATGGAGTTGTAGGGTCTATAAGTAGCAATAACATTTCGAGGTAAATTCTAAAAACTTGGCAGAGAGCAAGAGGGGTAGCGGTACATTTGGGGATATTCATGTGCATATCAGGCGAAGTAAGTTTGGGGGAGAGAAGTGGGCCACTCAAATGGCGTAGCAGAATGCATCCATCCATCTGGTGATTGTGGACTTTGTCTCTCAATGGGAAAAAGAGCCTCATTTAAAACTAATTTGATCTTGGAGAGGCTTTGGAAATATTTGAGTCTTATTAGAATTACACGAATCTGTATTTTTTAGGAAAAAAATTTCAGAAACAACCGAAGTCTGAATCTAAATTTTCAGAAGTGTTAAATACATATTATATACCCAGGCTTGTGTTGGGTACTATGAAATCTATCTATAAAAGACATATAAAGTCTTAGGAATAATTATAAACTGAAACAAAATTATACCATCATCCTAAAGAGTTGTATGAGGGGGACCCCCCAAAAATTATCTTCTGGAAGGTGGGTTCCTTCTAGTACTTCCCCTACTAGGTGAGGGTTCTAGGAACCCATCTGTATCAGTGTACCAGCTGGCATTGTTGTGAGAGGCTGCATTCAGTTTCAGTGGATTTATTTTGAAGACTCAATGCATTTGCCCATTAATTTAATGGGTGATTTTTTAGTGCACCTACCCATACCACACTGTGTTCAACAGTTTTTGACCAGAAACAGCATGACCCCTATTCCCCACCCTCCCTATTCACCAGATCTCTCCCCAAGAAACATTTTTTATTGTTTCCCTGGATTAAAAAAAGTCCTCAAAGGGTAACTTTTGCCAATGTGGATGAGGCAAAGCAAAAAATGGCAGAAGCACTAAAAGGCATCAAAATTGATGAATTCAAAACTGTTTTGACCAGCAGTGAAAAAAGTCTTGATAGGTGTATTGTATAAAATGGAGAGTACTTTTAAGGTGACTGAAGTTTAAACATGTAAAAATAAATATGCAATTTTTATAAACAGAAATTCTTGGGTCTCCCCTGGTATGTTTTCAGCTCCAATAGCGTTGGAATTCAAGATTAAAGCTTGTATGATTAAAAATGAGGAGAAATAGTATTTCAATTGTTTTCCATTCTCTTTGTCCTGGGAGGTTAATTACCTGTCACTTTCTTTAAGAAGTTTACCTTTGATGATCCTAATGAAGTAGCTTAACAAGGAGGAGGGCAAAAATCTTTCATGATTTTTGTAAATTATACAATTGTTTGAATTAGTGGGGCATTCTTTGTATTTTCTGAGAAGAAGCTTGAGAATGAGGAATAACAGCAATTCAAAATGGTGAATCCACTGCCTTTAATATTGCATGTAACCTGGAAAGTGAAGTTCTGGAAGTACACTATAAAGAGAAAATTCAATGCACAATATGAAAGGAAATAGAATTAATTTCCAGAAGGAAGTTCTTACCATTTAATTGGCTTGCTGGAATGGACCCAGATAATATATAGGTATGCTGAATGATGTACTGGATGTTTGCCAAGTCATGAAGCTGCATTTTCTTCTGGGAGGAAAAGTCTTTTGTGTATAGGCTTCTATTCTTTTCAGAGTTCATATCCCTGCTTTATCTGCTATCTGTGCTTCAGCAGGAAGTCTGTTAATTTCAGAATATGCACAATGATAACACTGTGAGAGAGATGGTACAAAGAAAGGGTAATTGAAGTGAAATTTTACATTAAAAAAATAATGGAATATTGAATTTCACCCAGGAAGTTTCCATATGTTCAGTGTTATAATACTGAACTCCTGCATAGTTCTTGAAAATGTATATAATGTATACATCCATGAAACACAGCAGGAGAGAATTGATTTGCCTCATTTTAACCACAGGAAAGCTCAGGTAAAGAGGTCAAGCAATTGCCCGAGAGATGGAATAAGTCTAATACTTTGGAACTTCTGGCTTACTGTTATTGATCCAACTATGTTTACCTATATGTATATCATGATACTTTGATTCTAGTAGTGATGTACACCCCGGAGTAGCATACATTTTATCCTCAGGAGGATTATTCCTCAGAGCAAGCCTAATGAAATTCACAGGGGCTGGCATTCTGAATGATTTCCCAAGAAATATAAGCAAATATAAGTAATGTTATATCGGGATGAAAATGAGTGGGAGCCAGATGCTCCTTCCAGAATTAAATCATGGTTTTCTGAGCATGAGAACCAAGCAAAGCTTATTTTTCATCTGTCTTTCTGAGTCCCCATTCTCTTTTCATTGCCTCTCCACTCTTCCTTTCTAGTCATCCTCAGGAGCTCTAGATCCTCTTGTGGAACCTCTTTAATATCAAGAGCTAACTCTTAGATCTAAAATCCTATCCAAATAACTTCCATGTTCTGGTTCCTGCTTTTTCTCTTATCAAAACTGAGCGGTCTTTTTTAATTTCTGTTCCCTCAAGGTACTGCTTGCTGTGTACCAGGGTTTTCACACCTCTCAAACCACATCCCTCTGAAGATTGCTCTGATACATAAAGGTTGAAAACACTTTATTGATATATACATTTTTCAATTGGACCTTTTCCTTATTTATTCAATAATTTCTGAAGAAAAGTACCCTCACAATAAAAAGCACAACACTTCATGGGAGCACTATTAACAAATACATTGAAGCAATAGGTATAAACCAGGATAGTCTGCTGCAAACTGAGGCAAATGTTGGCCTTTCCCAATGTCATATGGACATTTTAGCTGCATTCACACAGAGCAGGCAACTATCAACATTACCTAAGGTAATTTCATCTTCCCTCTCAATGTTTGTAGTAAAATTGGTTAGTTATTAAAATGTCTTTATGTTAGTGTCCCACCCTGATAAGTCTGTATGTATTAAAATGTTCTGAAGAATGTGGCAACATCCTGAGTCTATGACTTGAGAGACATTGTAACACAGTGAATAAGATAATGAGTGTTGGTGTGAGACTTGAGTTTCAATGTTAGTTTCTCTGCTTACAGTTATGAAAATTCAGCCTATTAGATTTTTTTAATCCTCACCCAAGTGCATGCCTATTGATTTTAGAGAGCAGGAAAGGGGGAAGGGGAGAGAGAGAGAGAGAGAGAGAGAGAGAGAGAGAAACCTCGACGTGAGAGACAAACTTCAATTGGTTTCTTTGTATATGCCACAGCTAGGGACCAAACCTGCAACCTAGTCATGTGCCCTGACCTGGAATGGAATCAACCTGTGACCCTTTGGTTTATGGAATGATGCTCCATGTCAGTTTTCTCATTCATTAAATGGGAGTGATATTAATGGTACCTGACTCATAGAGTGGATTAAATGAGAAAAGGTAGAAAAAGTACTTAGCAGAGTATCTGATGTATAATCTGTGGTCCAAAAATGTTAATGTTGGGAGAAGTAATCACTATGGGACCTGGGTATCCCTACTCATTCTTACTTAGTGTATCCTGAATGCAAGGTCATGACTGTTCCAGGCCATTTCATAGTGGTGTGTTTGTAGTGAATAATCTTGCTGGAGCAGAAGAGTAAGTTCTCTTTCAGGTAGAAGAGCAGGCTTGCTTACTGCTTGCTCTAAGATGCACCATCTGAGTGTTCCCTAAGTGTCCCTCAGCTGCAGTGCAAAGCCAGCCTGTACATGCAGCATGGCAGTGGTCATGGAACTTGGTGTTAATGGGAGCCAAAGCAAGCATACTGATGCTCATGTCACCTGCTGGAGTCCTGCATCTTCTCCAGTATCCTTGAAACAATAAAAAGCTAACTTATTAGTTTGTAAAGAAAGTGAAATCAAATCTTAGATGCAATAGCTTTGACAACAAGAATAGGATACTGAAAGACATATGCATTTCTGGTAGAAGAAAGACAGACCCCTACGGCTGGATTCAGGAATATGAAGGATGCTCTGGGATTCTGTAACAGGTGTTCTTGCCCAAGTCACGGGCAAGCAGGAGAGGGTAGAGTAAGGGTCTCTCCTTGTCCTATTTGTTAATGAAGCAGACGGTGAGAGGTAAGGTTGAAATAAGCTGCCCAAAAGGTGCCCTGGTTATTGCTCACTCTCCTCCAGGCCAGAAAAGGGAAGTATGTTACCATGATGATAGGGTAATAAGCCCAGAGCTTCAGCTGAAAGGCGAAGTGGCTGTGGTTATAGAGCTGAGGAATCTATAGAACTGCAATTAATTGTGTCAGCCGTGATGACCTTGCTGTTTGACAAAAACCAGGGTTGGAGCAAAAATATTGGAAGTTTGTTTTATTGAACTCTGAATATGTTGCTGCTTAAAACATAAAGTTAATGGCAAACTGTTTCTAATAGAGCAGAGCCAGCTGTGCTTGTGTACCTGCTGTGGTCCCACCTAGCTGGCACTGAGGACAGAGCACTGGGTGTGAAGTGGCCAGAGGAACCGAGTGCTGTGAGGTTTGGAGCCACAGTGGCTTTGGCAGGGACCCCCCAAAAGCCCCTAAGTCCAGGTGTTCTGGTGCTGGGAGGTGCACAGGGAAGGAAGCATCATTGCACTTGAACCCCTGCTCTGGAGGAAGCAACGAGGGAGGAAAAATGTCTTCTAGCCACACCACTGTCTCCTGTGAGACAGCCCCTTCTGCCAGCCTGCTTGTCACACATGCACTCCTTGCTGGGGGATGATGTGGTCTCCTGGCAGCTGTTTCAGTGGCCCTTAGCCCATGCACTCATTAATTTGTTTGTCTATGGTCCATTAGGGGAAAATGGTGCTTGATTTTAACTGATGCGTTTTTAATGTGGCTTACAGTCACCAAGGGACATTAAAGTGATATTGTTAGTGGAATCTACTGTAGTAACTCAACATACTGTGTTTTGTGGCTCATACATATGAATATATAATGGAATAGTGTGTTAGATCCCTGTACCTCCCAGTCTTACCAGTGCCAGAGGGGATTCTTTCACTCAGGGACCACTTCATATACTGTTTCCTCCAGGTGCTCTGGCAGAAACAATAAAAAATTCCAGGAGGAGAAAGGGAAATTACAATTTTAAAGATACGAACATGGCAGGAGTATTAAGAGAGCCCATTTTTTCCCCAGCAAAACAGTACTTTCTGCTGGATAAGCCACCCCTTTTGAAATGCTAACACTATGCTCTCATTGAAACTGAATGCCTTACTCACAGAGCCCTTGTGACTTTCCAGCTTGACATCCCTATTTCCTGGTGAGTCAACTTGAACTTGATGACTAACAAGGAGGGTAGGACCCGATGTGCCTCATTAGTCAAGGTGAAATGGCATATTCATAGAGCAGCTAGGCTGGCCAGTGTCATTTCAGTATTACACGAAAAAGTAAATTTTGTCTCCTTTGAGAGAACATCATCTTTTGTTCCACTGCCTAAAGTAAAGCAGCAAGAACAATGGGGCCCTAAATTCACAGAGGTTTCCCTGAGTAACAGGGCCTGGTGCACTGGTAATTCAGCTAGATTTCAGTGGGGTTGACACCTGATGGTATCCATTGGGCTGCTGCCACCGCTCAGCCTCAAGGTCAGCTATGTGAGACCAAAAGCCGACATGGGCAATCCTCTTAAATTAAGGCATGGAGAAGATTATACTAAAGTGAAAATTAAATTATACCTGATATTTTAATTAGGCATACATTTTTAAAAGAATTCTGTTTTTCAAAAGGAATTGTTCTTCCTATAGCTAATATTGAGCAGTTTCATACGTGCCTTGGAAATAAAGACCAGATAACTTCAGATGTGGAAAATACCTGAAGTGTTACCACACTGCTGCTAAGGCTGCGTGATCTCCCTTTCCGGCTGTTTACCACCTACTGGTCATCAATTACAGTCAATCCTCAAAGAGTAGGAGCAGTAACCAACCAGAGAGAGGACACAGTTTAAGCAGCCAGCACAAGAGCTCCTCTAAAAAGCTCAGCCCTGAAGAAATACATATTTTATTCTTATCTAAATTTCATAATTTATTGTCTTCATCAAAAATATCACCTAAAGGCTATGGTTCCATGAGACACATTTTATTATTACTATTTTTTGAAATACATAAGTAAAAAATTGTTTGATTCAGAAACATGGTTTAGCTCTACTATCTCCAAAATATTCTGAACATCTGTAAGCCAAGTGATGATAAGGGCTTGCCTTGTTCCACAAAGGTTCAAAATCTTTTGCTCTTATTCTGGGGTGCCATTATTGTCTTCTCATTGATTTTCCCCAGCTTCCCCTGACATTAGTGAACTATGAATTTTGTTTTGCAGCCCATATGTGACATACAGAATAGAAAAGGGGACCTTTGAGCTCTGGATTGGTAATCATGTTGACCTGCTAGTGAATGATAATTTTAAATTTTCAGATATTTGTTCAATAGCTTATATAATATATATATATATATATATATATATTTGTAAATGCATGTATGTGTGTTTATATATATATAAACAAACACATACATACATACAGGAAGGGCAAAAGTAGGTTTACAGTTGTGAGTATACAAAACAGAGCTTATTCTTGTATAGTTAATTATTTATTGTATTATTTCCTTTTAAACAACTATAAACCTACTTTGCCCACCTTTATATACAGTAGTCCCTCTCTATATTGTGGTTCACTTATCGCGGCCTCACTCTATCGCGGGATTTTTAAAAATATTATATTTAATTATTTATCGCGGATTTTTCACTATATCGTGGGATTTTGTGGTACTGTATACGTATATTGTTAAACTTACATAGATTTAAGAGTGTAGAATATGTTTAAGAACTTATGTAGTGTTTATAAAAGTGTGGAAAAGGTTAATAAGGGACTGGAAATGGTTTATAAGTGTGTGGGAAGGGTTTATAAAGCCTTAAAATATATATAAATACTAAAGTAAATGTAAGGTTCCTACTTCGTGGGTTCTCACTTATCGCGGGGGGATCTAGAACGTAATACCTGCAATAAGTGAGGGAATACTGTATACACAGGCCCTTGGCTGGTTTGGCTCAGTGGATTGAGCGTCGGCCTGCGAGCTAAGTGTCGCTGGTTCGATCTTCCAGTCAGGGCACATCAGAGAAGGAAAACTCTGACTCCAAAAAACCTCCGCTGCCTTGCGGCATACCTCTTCAGGGGAAAGGCTAAGGGAGTAAACCCCGACAGAAAATCCGGAGCCGGAGTCCCTAAGGCGGTTTGACGTTGTAGTCAACACCGGCAACTCCTGCGGCGCACCTGAAGCCAAGCTGTATTGACTCCGTCTTTCCCTTGGACCCTTCAGCTGCGAAGAGAGGGGGGGTCTGCTGCATGGGCAACAGCAGACCCTCCATATCACCCTGCCCAGGCTCTGTAGCTTCAGCTTCACTGGAGAGGACACTCCAGCGTCATCGCAAGATGTCGATTCAACACGGGAGGAGACAGATACCGTGTCACTCCCGAGTCGGACTGCACAGCCATTCTCAGCGGTGCAGATAGACTCTTAAGAAGCTACACCATCGTCTCTCGAGACGGACGGCTGCCGACGACTGTATACACACATACTTGCATTTACACAAACACACACCTTTCTTTTACTTCCATATTGTTTGAGTTTTTATTTGTACCTAAATATTATATTTTCTATTCATTTTATTATATATCTGCCACTACACTAATGGATATTATAATTTCTTATTTCTTCTTTTATGCAGTTCTATTAAGTGCAAACTATTATGCCAAGCTCTATCAGAAAAAAAGAAAAGAATAATATAATTATTAGAATCTAGGATTTTAGAATCAGGGAAGGGAAACAGCACATGAATACTATGCAGGGTCAATGTTAGATGTGTGTGGATATATACATATACACACTATAAAATAGATGTGAACAAAAAATGTACGATTTAGAGGAGTGAGAGGTCATATGGCTTTGGAAGTGAATGGAGTTTCATGAATAATGTGTGATTGAAGCTAGGGTCACAGTATTCGTGATGAGGTTAGAATATTTTGAATTATTGTGGGGTTGATTTATTTATTCAGACAACACTTCCCACAATTTGTATTTTATTTTAATTGTGTTCCAAGAAGTGTACCTGATTAGTAAGTTGTTCATATTTCAAAGCATGTCAGGTTCCACATAGAATTCTAATATTCTCATTCAGGGTTTTCAAACACTTTGATCATGCCCACAGAAATAAATATATTTTATATCATGGCCCAGTGAACACATACATATATATTCACCTAAAGCAAAATGTTGACAAAACAATAGCTACACTCATTATATTTAATTTTTTCATTTTATTGAGGTATATAACTTCTACAGTAAAACACCCAGGCTCTAAGTATACAAGTTGATGACTTTGTACATGGGGATGGATAATGTTCTCCATGTTACCATAGCCTCAATCAAGGCATAGTACATTTCCAGGCCCCAAGAAGGCTCCCTCATGTGTCTTTACCAAAACTCCACAAAGAGGTAACTGATATCTGGAGCTTTATCAACACAGAATAGTTTTGCCTATTTTTGTGTTTTGTGTGAATGGACTACCTGGCTTCTTTCAATCAATGTTATGTCAATGCTGCCTACTTTTATTTAAAAATTTCAGATAAACTATATATGTATATATAAACTATAAATAAATTTCATATATTAAATGTTATTAATTATATATTATAAATGATATATTTATATATAAACTGTATATATAGGCTTTTACTGGAATATGACTCACATACCATAAAACTTCCCATTTTAAAGTGTACAACTCCCTAGTTTTTGTAGGAGACCTGCATGTTTTGGGACATGCAACTTTCTGCTGTGCAGATATCCAAGGTAAGCCAAAGATGAGAGTTTAGGGCCTTCTCAGGTCTATCCTGAGAACATGACCAGCCTGGGACATACACACAGTCCTCCACACATGTAGCCTTCTAGATTCCTAGAAATGAATCTGAACTTTCCAAAACTTCCAATGGACATTACTTCTCAACATTTTTTTAAAAGCTTTTTTGTTAGCCCATTTTTTGCACTTATTTTTATCTTCTAGGTCAGGCATGTTCAACAGTTGCCTCTGACTGTGTTTAACATGTTCTTTGGGAAAAGACTGTTTTTGATAAGCAAACTCCAATTATGGAACAAATAGCCAGCCTTGTGAGTGGATCCTCCCAAGGAACTACCAAAGAGGTCAAATACTGACAATTCTCCAGGAATGTGGCTGGAATGAGCTCCATCCTCCTTGGGTCCTGTCTAGTAGTAGACAGTCTGCTGGATTTACGGTGACTATGGCTGCTGGTTTGCAAGTCTACTGCAGGAGTTGGGCAGAAGGATAGGAAATAGAAAAGGTTAAAAGTCGCAAAGTGACCTGTTTTCACCAAGATTCAGCTGACTTCTGGGTTTGCTGAAAGGCTTTGTTTAATTTCCAGAGTTCTGAAAAAGTTGATGCTGCACTTTCCCCGTGTTCTTTTTTGCTTTCACTATATTCCCTAACATCACCTCTATGCTAACTATTTTATTATTTTGCACATTCTAGTATTTTTAGTCTTTTTAAACAATTGTTACCACTCAGTAAATTGTTTTATGACCTACTCATATACTGCATTCCACAGATGTAAAAGACAGGATTCTAATTATGTAAGGGCATTTATTCAGTTTTAGTATCAAGAAGCACACATTCTTATAGAGTAAAAAGAATAAATGAAATAGCTATAGACAGCACTGGAAATAATATACTAGCATGCAGAGAAGCAAAACGAGAGTGTATTGGATACTATACAATAAAACATAAGCTCCCAACCTATCTATCTGCCTCAATTATTGTGAAACAGCAAGCAAAAATAATCAGACTCAAATTATCTATACAAGCTACCTCAAGTCTCTACTTCTGTTTTTTACATAGCTACTGTTATGAGGTGAATTGTGTTACCTTTCGCCCTCCCCTCCCAATTTATGTTTAAATCCTAACCCCCAGCACCTGAGACTGCAACGGCATTTAGAGATAGGGTTTATAAGGTGATAAGGTAAAAATGAGGTCACATGGATTTATGACTGGTGTGTTTATAACAAGAGGAGATTTGGACACAGAAAACACACAGAGAAAACACCATGTGAAGACAGAGAGAAGATGGCCATTTGCAAGCCAAGGAGAGAGGCCTCAGAAGAAACCAAACATGCTGTCACCTTTAATGTTGGACTTCTAGTCTCCAGGACTGTGAAAGAGTCAATTTCTGTTGTTTAAGTCACCCACTCTGTGATATTTTTTTATTTCAGCCTTAACAAACTTATCTAGCTAACTAGATATAGATAATTTGCCACTGCCTCTTTTTCATTTACATTTCCCATTTAATCAAAATAACATTGTCTTCAATGGAGTGTTCTCTATGAGAGGCATAAATCTCTAAACTCCACCCCATCTCCCCTAAAACTATTTTGGTATATATTTTGAAGACGATGACTGCAGTTTGAAATAATTCATTCACTTTCACTAGAGTTTCTTTGTGGGTTTTGAGTACTTTTTAAATCCTAAGTAAAATGTTAAGATCACAGATTAGTGGAGATGAACCTGTCTTTCCAGTGTTTTTCCCTAGCCTGAGTCACAGCATCCACCCTGTTTTTCTCATAGGTTAGGCTACAAGTTTCCCCCTGGAAGCAGCTGTTACTGAAGTGTGATCCCATTTTCTCTGCTTAATCAGCACTTGGGCTGCTGAACCTCAGTGCTTCAGATTCTAAGCCGAACTGAATGTACAAAGGGGGGATCATTTTCCTGGTTTGATTTGCTCAGGTGGTTTTAACCCTATTTCAGTAGTGAGACTGCTCATTTGGCTCCAAACCATTGTTAAGGAAAAAACAGATAAGTAGATGTTTACCCACATTTTACTGTGAACCACAACCTGCCAGGTTATTTCAATTAAATTAAGTGTGAATGCTGAAGAGCTTCAAGTTGTTAAGATTTATAAATCATAACCACAATATAAAGAAGTGCATCTTTTCACAGTCTTTACTCCATTCAAATATCATTTATGTGGAAATTGTTTTTAGCAAAAACATTTGAAAAAGGAAAACTCTTAAACAATATTTTTGTCCTTTTGGTTCTTCGGCTGTTTGTTGAAGATATTTTGGTAGGAAGGGCAAATTGTTTTCCTGTTGCATAAACTCATCCCCGACCCCCTTCATGTCATCTTGATTTATGGGATATTTTCTTCCTTAATAGCTCGGACAAGTAATGTGCACTGGATATAAAAAGTTGGCAGTGTTTAAAGGGCATCATTTCTACATGTGTCCAGATACTCTGGAAATGAACTACATCACGAAATTGAAAACAAGTTTGTCAGCAAACTATTAAGCTTTCATTAAACACTAAAACTTTATATACTTATTTATAACATTTGTACTGAGCATGTGTGAGCTGCTGGTCTAAGAAATGACATTTACTGTTGAGGTTGGCTATGACTCTGTATACCAAAAGAGATAAATGCCTTGGTTTGAAATATCTCCTATATAAATAAATTTGATTAAAGAACACTTTAAGGGGTAATATAAATGAATCAGTAATAAATAAATTCCTTTCTAAAACAACATCTGGTACTTGGGTATTTTTTTTTTTATTACAACAACAATTATAGGTAATAGAGATGGGATAAAATTTCAAATGGTTTCATCCTGGTATTGAAAAAAAGAGTAGAGTAATGGTTTTAATGAGTCATTAAGAATTGAAAAAAATTAAAAAGCATATGGATACTCTGTTATACATAAGAGAGCTCCTATAAAACACTTCATATCATTTTGCCTATTTATTTTTGGATTTCACTTTTATCAGGAATGCCTAGAGGACATTACCCTCTAGGCTATAAGAAATTCCTGTTAGCTGCTTTGTTCACTCAGGAAGGGAAGTAAGTGCTGTTTCACAATTGCTGAATATCAAATTATAGACATTCATAGAATTGTGATTCATATTTAGAAGCAGCGAACTGTGCCTTTATCCTTCTCTAAGCCAGGAAGAGTTCAGCAGAGTTTTAGAGCCATGGGAACCCTGCCTCATATCATGGATATGGTCTTAACCTATTTTGACCAGTTGTACCCCCTTGGAAAAAAAATAAGACACACGAAAATCCAAATTTGAAAAATAAAATAATTCTAAAAGGAATGCCTAAATCCTCCAATAATGTCACATTAGGTTTCTTGAAGTGATGAGACTAAGTGAATTTAAAACTGCAACTGGATTCAGGTTGACTTCAGTTCAATAGAAAGCTGGGCATTGAGGAGAGAACCAAAGAAGTGGCAGGCAGGGTTGAGGAGTTTCACTTTAATAACAGGGGCAAGGCCTTCAAACTTAGTGATCATGAGTATAAGATAAAGTGTAAGGTTGTATGGAGTAGACTAATAAAGTCAATTTAATTTAGGAGCACTCAGTTTATATATCTGATGAGTCAGTTGGTCCAAATGATTTTGGGATTCCTTTAAGTTGTTGCATTTACAATTTACTGAATATATGCATTGCAGATATTAATAAAAGGAAGAAGTAGTAGTCAATTAAGAAAGTTTGCTTATTTGATTTTAAGATGGAAAAAGTTCTCAATTTGGGTTTCAAGAAAGTACAATATATGGGCTGTTCTCTAGAGAGTATTTAGTTGGGGAGAACAACAGAAGAAAAGTGAGAAGATAGAAATGATGCTGCATTTGGGGAGAGCTGAGGGTTGAGAACACAGCTTTGATTAAATGGAGCGACGATGTGTTTCTAGATGCTGGGGAGGACTGAATGACAAGCTAGGGAATTTGGATTGAGTCTTATAGGAAGTCAAGTCCCATGGAAGGCCTTTACAGCAGAAAAGGGAGGTTGCAAAGAGGCATTTTGGAAAATTATCTGGCTCTCTGTTTTATTTCTCTGGTTTCACCTCTCACTCGGCTCCCTTCACACTTTATGTTCTAGCCATTTTGAGCTGGTAGTGATCACCTTTGTTTCAAGCCTTTTGCACAAGTAATCTCTTTTTCCTAGATGCCCTTCCCCTTCCTTGCTTGGTTAAGTCTTACTTATTCTTTTTTCATTATTCTTACATATTCAGCTTCTTCAGTATCTCATTTTTCAATGTAACTGTGACTCCCTCCAACAACATTCCCCTCACCACTCCCTCACCTTCCCCACAAATTTAAGCTAAATGACTCATTTGAGTATTCTCATAGCTTGCTGTACCTTGCCATCAAAGCACAAATCTATGGATATTCTTGCCTGTTGATTGTCTGTATTTCTGTTAAACTCCAATCTCTTGCAGATGTTACTCTGTAAAATAGGGATTATAATATCTACTTTGCATGGTGGCCATAATGAATACATGCATGGTGTAAAACCTGGAATGTAGCAGCTGCTTAATAAATGGTAGCTATTACTGCTACTATCGTTGCAACTATAATTTACTCTTCTGTTCCTGGACTGCCCTGTCCCAGGAAACAGTGCAAGAACATTTGGAAAAAGAAGATAGAAAACGCGGAATAAAGAAATTAACTGAAATAAATAAAAAGGTTGGCTCTGGCTTCTTAAATTGCTCCTTAGACATACCTCATTACCAGTTTTTAGAATTCAGTGCATCAAAAACCTCATCCTTACTGGGATGCGACATTTGGAGATGTGGATTCCCCAACCCATGTTGATACCGCTGTCTCACTCTCGTGTTAATGCCTGTCCCCACCTTCTTTGGAAGTAAGTCACTTCACATTCTCTGGCTCTCTAACTTGTCAGAGGGAATAATAGAGGATTGAAACAACCCACATGCAATCACAAAGCACAGAGCTAAGGATAACACTGTAGCAAGTGATTCAAAACAATCTTGCTCTCTTGGAAAGCATTCCCTACCTCCCACGAACCTGGCCTCTATATCTTGGCGCTGTTTGTTTACTGGCTGCTCTTTCTGCGGGCTTACGTTCGCTGGCAAAGGCACCCCGTGCATCTGGCAGTCTTTGTCCCCATTACTGAGCTCCTCTTTGGAGCTGCTAGGCTTTGGGCAAAGGCTTTAGGGCACACTTTGAAGCTCTTCCAAACATTTGGACTCCTGATTGGGACGCTGTGTTGTTACAATGTGTACTTAGTCCACTTTTTTTCCCTGACCTGATATATCCCTAGATGATTTATAACTGTATTTCAGAATAAGGGTAAAAAGAATGGAAAACATTCTTTGACCTGCCAGAGAAGGGGTCCTAACTTAACTTGACATTTGTTCCTATATCACATATTTGTGTATATCCTCAAAGAAATAAGGTGAGTATACATAAATATAGATATAATTTTAGCCAGAGATATCCTGAAATAAGCAGGCAGAGATAATTAAAACCAAACAACAAAAATATCCTCTTGTACATGGAGTTTCCTACCTACAAGCTAGTTTACAAATGTTGTTTTCCACAGGATCTTTGCTATTTGGAAAATAAACCAGCAACTATTCTCTGTAAGTAACATAATCTGCCTGATTCTCCACTGCTGGATTAGGCCCAAATATAAACCCATTAGAAGTGACAAGGGGAGAAAATTCTCTCATGGTGTTGCTCTCAGAATCTGACTCAGACAGAAAATTGAACTAGTAATCACTATAGCACACAGCTAACTCCTTCCCTATGCCTAATTTTTTCTTTTGAGTCTAGGAGCCCAGTGAACAGTAGAGTTCTTCAAAATCAGCAATGTTTAGAGGACAATTGGGTGTCAGTATTGCCAAGCCATCTCCCTGCCAAACCCAAACAGTTACACAACAGGACAGAGTTCATTCTTATTAGGATTTTTTATCTTTACTCCTGAACATAAGCATCTTTTTTTCATTCTAAGTGATGCATGCTTGGTTGTTTGTGTCAACCTATTTATTCATCAATGAAATGTCTCAATGTTATTTACAAATATTATCCATTCAGTTCTGAAAATACTTTAGATAGGCTTTCCTACGATCTTGCTTTATGTGGGTTCTTCTATGAGCCAAATCAATTTTCAGATATCCAATTTCCTCATGAATCATAGTTCAAATCTGGGGTAAATTTCCAGTCTTATTCCTTTTCTCATTTACAATCTGCAGGTTAGGTCTTATTTTCGTAGCAGGGGGGATGATTCATACACAATTGAGGCACTTTGGAAAGCTGTTCTGGGTGGTTGTTGTTATTTTTTTAAAATTGTATCAATATAAGAGGACACTTTTAGTAAATGACTTTTATCAATGATATTCTTTCTTGTCTGTTACCACAAGACCCTGTATGTTTCTTTATTTTCATATTTTTCATACTGTTTAGGTCTTGTAATTTTTTTGTTATAAATAGAATTGCAAACTCCTTGAGAATAGTGACTTTATTTTTTTCATTATTTATTTCCATCATGCCTGACAATAATAGAGACATGATGGATTCTTGTTAAATGAATAGATGAGAACCCAAACAGCAGGAAGTCCTAAATAAGAGCCAAATGACATGAACCAACAAGGCCTCCCATATCAAAACAATACAAAATCATCCACAGTTCTCCCGGCTCTTCACTGTGCAAATGTTATTGTAGAGTCTCTCTGTTTTAAGAATGACTATAATGTCATTTCCTGTTTTCAAAACATTTTCTAATTATTTACATGAAGCAGCCCTAAACTTCTCAGCAAACTACGAGTTATTGTTATTTAATCCTCTGGAATCTTGAAGATCCTTCCTTTTTGGGACAATTGCTATTAGTCCTAAACTAAAGATAAGATTAAAAAACTGGCTGAAATATAAAACAATTGATAGGATGATTACCTCTAAGATTGGTTGTGATGGAAAAGGTTTAAATTTTCAGGAAACTGACTTAATTGTATCTTTTAATAAGATTTAGCAAACCGACAAATGGCATTATTGCAGTGTAGTGTCACATTAAACTCCACTCACCTTGTAGCGGGACTGTGAGCCCTCCATGGAAAACAGGCTGCATACAGAAATGTGCAGATAAGTTTCATTTCAAGCACTGCATCTGGCCCAGGCAGAAATCTCTTTCACATCAATTAGCATATCTTTGGGCTAGAGCAGCAGATGTTATTTTGCAGTTTGAGGAATCTCTTGTGAAGTAGGCTGAAAACACAAAGTTACTGTATTGGTTGGGCTTTTAGTACCTGGCCAACTCAAACAGAAAGTGAAAACTCTGGTCATCTTTTAGGTCAGCTCGTGCATCTCTAAGAAATGAAGCTAACAGGTTTGAAATCACCTAAATTGATGGTCTCAGTATTTTTGGCCATGTTTCCTACTTCTCATGGGTAATAGTGGACTGGCAGCTGGGAGGCATATAAGACAAAATATAAAAGTGGAATTTCAAGGATAGTACTATTCTGTGTTAAATGATCAG
This sequence comes from Furipterus horrens, assembly GCF_987537825.1. Classification (NCBI taxonomy): domain Eukaryota; kingdom Metazoa; phylum Chordata; class Mammalia; order Chiroptera; family Furipteridae; genus Furipterus; species Furipterus horrens. The sequence continues at coordinate 56,064,803 of NW_028327175.1, read as the reverse complement.
GAACTATTAATTGAATAAAAATTCTTTGCGGGTAGATTAATGGTGTAAAATAAAAGATCTTTCAAAGATACTGTGAAAAATAGAGAAAGGAAAATAAAAGAGTACCTAAAAATTAACTGATGGAGAATAAAGAGAATGGGCAATAATAATCAATTTACCAAAAAGTTATTAAAATTATTGGTAGAAATAATAATGCCTGTCAAAGGAATCCCAGCCATGTTGATTAAAAATATGAAGCGCCACTTAGGAAAATACTAGGTAAGAGGCTCATGGCCCTGAAATAAAGACAAGTAAAGAGAAAAAGATTTCTCTCAGCAACCGAATCCAGTACTTAAGTACAGTCATGGTTATGTAAAAAATGCCAAGTCATGCTTATGAAAAATGCTGAGTCATGGTTACATGAAAACACCAAGTCATAGTTACATGAAAAACTCTTGAGTCATGGTTATGTGAAAAATGTCTAGTTATGGTTACATAAAAATGCCCAGTCATGGTTGTGTAAAAATGCTGAGTCATGTTTGAAAAACCCCAAATTGTGGTTACATAAAAATGCTGAGTCATGTTTACATAACAAGATGACTCTGTAGGAACATGCTTATTTTGGCCTCTGGGCTTTCAAACAAAACAAAATTGACAAAGCTTACTTCTCTGTAAATGTGGGTAGAGCATGAATTCAGTACATGGCTGGATTGTCTCATCATTGTCTGAATTAATAAAAACCGAGTTCAGACAAAAATAACAAACACTCGCCAGCACCACTTTGGTTTTTTTCTCTCATTCAGGAAATGAATGAAAAAGTGGCATCCTATTCCCCAGGAAGTTTTCCTTTGCTTGTGGAGCTGTTTGTAGGGTTCCTAAGTGTTCTTTCACTGTGGGAGAGCTGTGAGATCAGTATTAAGGGAAAGAATCACAGCCCTGCCTGCTCACATCACTGGCAAACCTTGACACACTTCCACCTATGGAAGATAGAGGTAGTATGTTCAGAGGATTGGCATCAGGCTATAAAATATCTCACTTCCATTCCCAAAGTGACACTACCAGGATACTTTTTCTCAAATTCATTATGCTTTGTTTTGGCAAACAAGACTAAACTATGTGAAAAATGAAAAATATATAAATTTTGACTAATAGACACAGTAAGCTTATCATTCTCTCATCAAATTCTTCAAAATTTTCTCTTTTACTAAAGTCCTGCATTCATAATTTTTATTGAAAAGTTTCCAAGGTATTTTGTCATACATTATTATTTAATTTTCCCAGTATTCCTCAGAATTGTTATTACCCTCATTTTCATAATCAAGGTTAAGCAATTACCTCAAGATGACACAGAAAAACTGGTAGTAGAACCAGAATTATAACTACAAACCTCCAACAATGTATGTTTTTGTAACTTCTTTCCGCTCATTTTCCTTACCAGAGCAAGTGACTTTCTTACATTATATGAAATATTATAGATATTACATGTTTTTATAGCATTGTGCAGACTTGTAACTTTTTCTGAGATGACAGATTTAAATTTGACAAAAATAACTTAAAATTTTCTAGGCTCTATGTTACCAAAGTTCTTTGTTTCAGTACATGTTTTGTTCCCATTTCTTCCTCTCCTCTCTTCTCCACCTCCAAATATCTATTCTTTGCCTGTAAACTGTTATGCATTAGTCAAGTCTTCTGATCAACTGACAATATCTTTTTGCTTTTAAGTAAATAAGACAGGAATTTTTGCGATAAACATGAAGGATCAATGAATGATGAAAATAGTGGCAAAGATACCATTAAATCTAACAGGTTCTTCCTTTCTCTTTTAGAGATGACAGTGTTTATTGTAAAGTAAGGCAGATGGTGAGAATTCATGCAGAAATAATAATTGATAAATGGTAATAATGTCTTGTTTTGTGACACTCTGACTTCTCAACAGACAAGTTGGAAAATGGAATAAGAAGGTAAATAGGAGCTCTTGTGGGATGGGAATGGGGATGATAATGTGCCCGGGAACAGTTTAGGCATCAGGGCACCAGAAGGAACATCATCAACTACCTAATTTTTACTCAGATAGATATTTAACTATATCTATATTAAATGATGATATATGGTCAATCTAACCACCTTTTGTCTCTCTCCATAATTTTTTCATGCTTCCAAACTGGCACTAGACCAAATTTCCTAGGAATGATTAGGTCATCTGTTAGGTTCCTGATTACAAAGCTAAAGCTCCTGATGTTATTTATCCTACTAATCAACTCTCTTGTTATGGAAGTGCAAAGGTAGAAGTTGCCCTTGATCACCTGAAAAACATCATATTGCTTTCCATTTTGGTTCAGTTCTCAATGGAATCCAACGGGTAAATGGACAAGAGGACAGCAAACTGTGAGAGTGAACTATATCTCTCTGTATAGCCCTTTTATTCAATACTTGATCACTTGTCATAATCCACCAATATAATGTAAATTCTTTGGGAGGCAGAGGCAGTATGTCTCTTGCTTTCTATTTCATTCCTAGTACATAGCTCAATACCCATCAGAAAAACTGAAAGAATAAATGAGTGAATGAATGACCAAGGAAAATAAATGGAATGTTCTATGAGAAGATTTATACCAATATGCATCATTCATTTACTCATTTATAACTCTATAACTTTCTATGTGGAGAAACATTTTTTTGTTTCCTTTGGGGATTATAGTTTTTTTGACTGTGCATTGGCTTTCACTGTGGATATGTGGAAGTTTCTTCCTCTGAAAGACCAAAAGGCCAATCTTGCAGAAAAAGCAATCTGTCAGCTTGCTGATGGCTTTTGATCAGTTCCAGCTATACCACTGGGCTTCTTATTTCAGTAAAATATGCCTTTTCTAAATCATTGTGACAATCTCACAGTGAGAGGGTTTGCTGCTAACAAAGGATTAGACTCCAGGACAGAGAGTGACTGTGCAGAAGAGAGGAGAACATTTGCATCCCTGGATCAAAGCCAATGGACTATAACCAAACAATCATCCAATCCACTGAGCGAGACAGGGGTCACTCCAGAGAGGAAATTTTCCTTCCTTGATAACTGCAGGAGAGAGGGATTGCTAAATTTCATAGGAATGTGATCGTAGGAAGAAAACAACCTTGAGAATTGGAGAATGGTTCTGGAATACTTGATTACCACATATCTAACTTAGCTGGTCAGCATTCCTATTTTATCATTTACTTTTCTCTAGTTTCTTACAGAAAAGATTCCCTAGTTCTTTACAGAAAAGATTTTATATGTATATAAATACATATAAATATGTATACAATGAGTTAAAAATTACACCTGTTAGTATAGGAAGACCAAGATAAGGATTACATGAAATACCATACTTGATTTTTGAAATGTTTTTGCATGTGTTTTATTTGGACATGTCATATTTTAGGAATTTACAACATTTGAGAGTAAAGCCACACTGTGAAGGTCTAACCCTACCTTCTAATTGAAACTCCTCTTTACTCCTATAACGTTGATTATCTTTCAAACTTATGGAAAGCATTAGCCCAAGATTAGCTGAGTTTTAATATCTCAGTGAAGTAGAAAGAAATTAAGAGCTTTGATTAAAATGAAGTATGTTTTTTAAAAAATGAAAAAGAAAAATATAATAAATTATGTATATTTACTAAGCTAACATTGGAAAATATTTTACAATAGCACTTAAGTTTAGTAAATCAATACTGTAAAGTGTTTATTATAATTTAATCAGTTTACCTTTATTAGTTTATTCAATACATGCACACAGATGTAACATCCACCTTGTACCACATACTAGACTTTGTGTGAGCCATTAGACTTTTATGGCTGCAATATGACTTTTGTTTCATAAGTCAAAAAACAAAAAACTATTATAAAAAATTTTAGAGATGCAAATGTAAAGAGAAAAATAAACCAAATCCTTATAAAAATCACCAAACAGATTCATTGGCTTTCATGATTTTTCCCTACTTGCTTTGTCTATTTTTCCTCCATTTTTTCCTTAAGTATTTTAAATAAATCTCTATATCATGTCATTTTACCACTGTATACTTTAATATATATTTATTTTAAAAAAGGTGAGACCCAAGATGGCAGAGGAGTAAGTGAAATCTACACTAATCACTTCCCAGGACCAAAATGGAATTACAACTAAATTGTAGAGAATTCATCCTAATAACCAACTGAACACTAGCTGGAGAGAAACCTTATAACCACAGACAGAAGAAAGAAATCACATCACCACACGGAGACTGGTAAAAATTGTGGAGGAGGCATGAGATGGATGGCTAGGCTACCACAGATGGCAGATGAAGTTCCAGAGGAATATTTTAGTGGCTGGGATTCCCCCTGAGAAGTGTGGGGTCTAAAGCTCAAGCTGGGCTCCTCAGCCTACAGCACCAGAACTGGGAAAGGAACCTAAATAACATATGGCTATGAAAAGCATTGGTGTTTCTGTCCACAAGGGAGAGATATGGAGATGCAGAGAGCCTCTTACAGTACCAACACAAAAAATTCCATTTGTAACCCCTTACCCCAGGTTCTGGCAGAGAGAGGGCAGAGTAGATTAGAGACGCCAGAGGAGAGTCAGGCTGGTGGCTCTGGGGAGAGAACTGAAGGAATAGCTGCCAGGATCCCTGTGCTGGGTGATTCTCCATACTGTAGAAGACAAGTTTCTCAGGCAGAGCACTCCCCACCATTTGGCATCAGCCTGAGGGGAAGCAAGTGCCTCACCCATAGACATTACTCTTTCCCTACTCTCTTGTGCTTAAATCCTGATGCTGAGGTGTACAGCTGGAAGACTTTCGCTCTTTAAGCTTAACAGAAAATCTACAGGTAGAGATGGATCTCTAGGAGCTCTGAGACTTTAGCTGACCTTCCCTTTGGTGGTGTTGGCCTTGGTGCACAGCCTGGTTCTTTCCTCACACACTCAGACATAGCAGAGGAAGCCAGAAACTGTGAATCACTTATAGCTCCAAACAGGTAGCCCAGGGCCAGTCACAAGCAGTGTTTGACGTAGGTCATCACCAGAGTCTTTGCAGATTTACCTAATATATAGAAACAAAAACAAAAACAAACAAACAAACAACAAAAAATGCAATCAGAATGGGAAGGCAGATAGACCATAAATGAAAGAATAAGGGAATTCTTCAGAAGAAGAACTAGATGAAATGGAGGCAAGCAATTTATCAGATAAAAAGTTTAGAGTAATGATTATAAGGATACTCAACAGCATGAAAAAAGACATAGAAACAATAAAAAAGAACCAGTCATAAATAAGGAACCCACTATCCAAAATAAATAATACACTGGAAGCAATAAAGAGTAGGTTAGATGAAGCAGAGGACTGAATCAGTGATTTGGAAGACAAGGTAGAAATAAACACTGAAGCAGAGAAATAAAAAGAAAAATAAAAAACTAAAAAATGAGGAGAGCTTAAGAAACCTTTGGGACAACATGAAGTGTAGCAACATCCACATCATAGGGATACCAAAAGGAGAAGATGTTGAGCAAGGAATCAAGAACCTGTTCGAAGGAATAATGATCAAAAACTTACTTAATCTGATGAGGGAAAAAGAGAAAGAAATTCAGGGAGCCCAGAGAGTCCCAACCAAGTTGGATTCCAAGACGCCTACACCAAGACACATTATAATTAAATGGACTAGGCCTAAAGACAAGGAGAGAATCCTAAAAGCTGCAAGAGGAAAGTAAGTAGATTCATACAAGAGAACACCAATTAGACTGTCATCTGATTTCTCAACAGAAACATTTCAGGCCAGAAGGGAGTGAAATGAAATATTCAAGGTGATGAAAAGCAAGTGCCTATGATCAAGGCTACTTTACCCAGCAAGTCTATCATTTAAAATCAAAGAAGAAATAAGGAGCTTCCCAGAAAAGAATAAGCTAAAAGAGTTTGTTAACACCAAACTGTACTGCAACAAATGTTAAAAGGTTTTTTTAAGACAAAAAGAAAAGTGAAAGAGAAAAGACAGAGGAAAATAGTCTAACAATAAAATGGCACTAAGTATGTATCTATCAATAATCACCTTGCATGTAAATGGCTTAAATGCTCCAACTGAAAGATAAAGTAGTTGAATGAATGGATATGAAAACACTCATATATATACTCCCTCCAAGAGACCTATCTCAAATCAAAAGTTACACCAGACTAAAAATAAAGACATGTAAAAAGGTATCCATGCAAATGGAAAGGATAAAAGAGCTGAGGTAGCAATACATATATCTGACAAAATAGACTTTAAACCCAAGGCTATAATAAGAGACAAAGAAAGACACTACATAATGATAAAGGGAACAATCCAACAAGAGGATATAAGCATAATTAACATTCTGCACTCAAGATGGATATAAAGGGAAAAATCAACAGAAATACATAGTTGGGGATTTTAACACTCCATTGACTTAAGTGGGTAGATCTTGCAGACAGAAAATAAACAAGGAGATAATAGCCTCAAATGATACACTAAATCAAATCGATTTAATTTATAGCTTCAGAGCATTTCAGCCCAATACAGCAGAATATACATACCTTTCAAGTGCACAGGAAACATTTTCTAGGATAGACCACATGCTAGGACACAAAACAAGTTTCAATAAACTTAACAAGATTTAAATCATATCAATCATCTTCTCTGACCATAATGCTATGAATACAGAAATCAATCACAAGAACCCTGGAAAACACAAAAAGACATAGAAGCTAAATAACACGTCATTAAAAAATTAATGGGTCAACAATAAGATCAAGGAAGAAATCAAAAGATACCTTGAAACAAATGAAAATGAGAACACAAAAATCCAAACTCTGTGGGACACTGGGAAAGCAAGCCTAAGAGGGAGATTCATATTATTATAGGCCTATCTGAGAACAAACAAATAAACAAACAAACAAACAAACAAAAAAACCCAAACCAAACTAAACCAAATAAAAAACAAGAAAAAGCTCAAATAAACAATCTGACTTTACCCTTAAAGAAACTTGAAAAAGAACAACAAATAATGCTCAAAGTGAGTAGAAGGAAAGAAATTATACAGATCAGAGCAGAACTAAATGAAATAAAGTCTAAAAAAAGATACAAAAGTTAAATGAAGCCAAGAGCTCATTCTTTGAAAAGATAAACAAGATTGACAAACTTTTAATCAGATTCATTGATAAGGAGGGAAAGAGAGAGAGAGAGAGAGAGAGAGAGAATGCAAATAAATAAAATCAGAAATGAAAATAGAGAAATAACAACTGACACCAAAGAAATACATAGGGTTGTAACAAATTATTATAAACAACTATATGCAAACATACTAGATAAACTGGACAAAATAGATAAATTCATAGAAACAGAGAATCTTCCAAAACTAAACCAGGAAGAATCAGAGAATCTAAATAGACAGATTACATCTAGTGAAATTGAAGCAGTAATAAAAAAAAAAAAAAAACCTCTCAACAAACAAAAACCCTGGGCCAAATGGCTTCATGGATGAATTTTACCAAATATTTCAATAAGAACCAACACCTCTCCTTCTCAAACTATTTTTAAAAATTCAGGAGGAAGAAAGACTCTCAAGCACATTTGATGAGGCTAGCATTATCCTAATTCCAAAACCAGATGAAGACATTACAGAAAAAGAAAATTATAGGCAAATACCCTGATGAACACAGATGCTAAAATCCTCAACAAAATATTAGAAAAACAAATACAACAATGCATCAAAAAGATCATACACCATGGTCAAGTGGGATTTATTTCAGGAATGCAAAGTTGGTACAGCATTCTCCAATCAATAAATGTGATTTACCACATAAACAAAATGGAAAATAAAAACCACATGAACACATCAATAGATGCAGAAAAAAGCATTCAATAAAATCCAGCACCCATTTATAATAAAAAATTCTCAGCAATGTGGGAATAGAGAAAAAAAACCTAAACATAATAAAGGCTGCATATGACAAACCTACTGCCAGCATCATACTCAATAGGAAAAAACTATAAGCTTTCCCCTTAAGATTAGGAACAAGACAGGGATGTATGTTCATCTTTCTTATTCCACTTAGTACTAGAAATCCTAGCCACAGGAACCAGACAAGAAAAAAAAAAAAAAAAGGCATTCAAATTGGAAAAGAAGAAGTAAAACTGTTTTATTTGCAAATGACATAATAGTGTACATACACAACCCCAAAGATTTCACTGAGAAATTACTAGAATTGATAAATAAATTCAGCAAAGTAGCAGGATACAAAATTAAATCCAGAAATCAGTTGCATTTTTATATGCCAATAACAAACTAACAGAAAGGGAAATTAAGAAAACAATAGCATTTACAATTGCTTCAAAAAGGATAAATTACCTAGGGATGAACCTAACCAAATATGTAAAAGACCTGTTCAGAAAATTATAAGACACTGAAGGAATAAATTGAAGAAGATATAGATAAGTGGAAGCATTTACCTTGTTCATGGATAGGAAGAATGAACATCATTAAAATGTCCATAGTACCCAAAGCAATCTATAAATTCAATGTATTATAATTCCTATCAAGATTCCAATGATGGAATTTGGCAAAATAGCAGGGTACAAAATAAATATACAGAAACCTAAGGCATTTCTGTACACCAACAATAAAATATCAGAGACAGAGACAAAAAAGAAAATACCATTTACTATAGCAACAAGAAAAATAAAATACCTAGGAGTAAAATTAACCAAAGAGATAAAAGACCTGTACTCTGAAAATTACATAACATTGAAGAAAAAAATTAAGGAAGATACAAATAAATGGAAGCAAATACCATGTTCTTGGATGGGAAGAATCAACATCATCAAAATGGCCATACTACCCAAAGCAATTTACAGATTCAATGCAATCCCTATTAAAATACCAATGACATATTTCACAGACCTAGAACAAATACTCCATAAATTCATATGGAACCAAAAAAGACCCCGAATAGCAAAAGCAATCTTGAGACAGAAGAACACAGCAGAAGGAATCACAACACCAGATGTCAAACAATACTACAAAGCCACTGTGATCAAAAGTCTGGTACTGGCATAAGAACAGACATATAGATCAGTGGAACAGAATAGAGAGTCCAGAAATAAACCCAGGCCTCTATGGTCAACTAATATTTGATAAAGGAGGAAGGGACATAAAATGGAGTGAGAAGAGCCTCTACAACAAATGGTGCTGGGAGAACTGGATAGGGACTTGCAAAAAAATGAAACTAGACTACCAACTTACACCACACACGAGAATAAACTCAAGATGGATCAAAGACTTAAATGTAAGCCGTGACACCATAAAAGTTCTAGAGGAAAACATAGGCAAGAAAATATCAGATATCTCACGTAACAATCTCTTCACGGATACATCTCCTAAAGCAAGAGAAATAAAGGAAAAAATAAACAAATGGGATTACATCAAACTAAAGAGTTTCTGCTCAGCAAAAGAAAAATCAGCAAGATGAAAAGGAAACCAACCATATGGGAAAACATATTTGCCAATGACATCACAGACAGGGGACTGATTTCCAAAATATATAAAGAGCTTATACGACTCAACATCAAGAAAACAAACAACCCAATTAAAAAATGGGCAAAGGACCTGAACAAACACTTCTCTGAAGAGGACATACAGAAGGTCCATAGACACATGAAAAAATGCTCAACATCATTAGCCATCAGAGAGATGAAAATAAAAACCACGATGAGATACCATTTTATACCAGTCAGAATGGCCATCATCAACAAATCAACAAACAACAAGTGCTGGTGAGGATGTGGAAAAACGGGAACCCTACTGCACTGTTGGTGGTAATGCAGACTGGTGCAGCCACTATGGAAAACAGTATGGAATTACCTCAAAAGATTAAAAATGGAACTGCCTTTTGAACCAGCGATTCCACTACTAGGATTATACCTGAAGAATCTTGAAACACCAATTCAAAAGAACTTATGCACTCCTATGTTCATTGCAGCACTGTTTACAATAGCCAAGTGCTGGAAACAACCTAAGTGCCCATCTGTAGATGAGTGGATCAAAAAATTGTGGTACATTTACACAATGGAATACTATGCAGCAGAAACAAAGAAGGAACTCCTGCCATTTGCAACAACATGGGTGGAACTAGAGAGACTTATGCTTAGTGAAATAAGCCAGGCAAAGAAAGAAAAATACCATATGATATCACTTACAGGAAACTAAAGAACAACACAAACAAAGGAACTAAATAGAACAAAGAGCAGAATTGCAGTCAATAGGGGGGAGGGGAGAGGAAGAGAAGGGGGATAAGTAAGGGAAGGGTTTAGTCAAAGAACCCGTATAAATGACTCATGAACATGGACAACGGGGAGGGATATGATGGTGGGAGAGGGGGTGGGTTGGGTGGGGGAGAGAAATTGGGGGAAAAGGGGAGAACTGTAATTGAAAAACCAAAAAAAAAAAAAAAAAAAAAAAAGATTCCAATGATGTATTTCACAGAACTAAAACAGGTCAAAATTTTATATGCAACCACAAAAGGCCCCACATGGCAACAGTCATCCTGAGGGAAAAAAAAGTTGGAAGAATCATACTACCTAATATTAAACTATAATATAAGGACATAGAAATCAAAACAGCATGGTACTGGCATAAAAACAGACACACAAATCAATTGATCAGAATAGAGAGCCCAGAAATAAACCTACACCTTTATAGTCAATTAATATTTGATGGAGGAAACAAGAACATACAAGGGGCTGAAGAGAGTTTATTCAATAAATGGTGTTGGGAAAGTTGGACAGACATGTGCAGCAAAATGAGGGAGGGGGAAGGATTGAGCAATAAAGGAAAAAGGACTCATAGATGGACAACGATGTGGTGATTATGGGCGTGGCTTGTAAGGGGACTAACTGGTAATGGAAAAAATACAATAAAATTATGGCAAATTTCTTATGCAGTTGTAATTCTATTATCATAACTAATGAAATTAGCATTAATCCTTAATGTCACTAAATTATAGTAAAATTTCTCTATGTAATTTAATAGTTAATCAATATTAAATTTAAAACTTGAAAAAAGTAACAAAATAAAAACAAGAATGCCTTGTCTCAACACAAAACAACTCAACTTATATTCTAAAATTTTCTTTTCATTTGAAAACACTTGCATTATTTCAGTATTTGTTATAAAGCCAGATATCTTTAATAGTGAAAATATGTGACTGGATGTCAATTATATTATCCAGACTAATTCTCCCTTTTTTTCATTTTTGCCTCAGATAAAAGCCATGTTTGTTTTCATAAACACTTGAAAGTAATTCATTGACATCATTTTGGCATTTTAACTTTTAAGGAAAAATGAACCTAAAATAATCTCTTCCAGCCATATCTTCTTCCTTGTTCCATGTCTGGCACTATGCTACTTTGGGAACAATATAAAATTTCAGTGAAACCTGACTTTGAAATTATAAGAAATGTTAAGATATGTCAGTAATCACTGAAACAATGTGCCTGAACTTTTCTGGTGTCCTTTCCAGTAGCCATAAGCTTAAATGCAGGCTTTTAGCCATGCCTCCTATAATCAGAAAAATTTTGTGAAGATTCACAGGTTTTCTTGAAATAAAACAGAAAGCTTTTGAAGACACACCAGTAGCAGTATTAAAAATATTCGTTGTATAAAGTTTATTATAAAATGCAGTAGCTTAGAAGCCTATAGAAGTGTTCATTACTACTGCCTTGAGATTTATGTAGTTATGGAAAATTCTACTCTTATCACACTGCAGATAGAAACCACTTGGAAAGAATAATCTCCATTCTCAGCTCTGCATTTATGAACTTTGATAGCTTGTCAAGTAAAAGAACTAGAGGTTCCTTACAGCTGATATTTAGACACTGTAGAATCTACCTTTAGAATAACTGAAAATAAATGGAATGTGTACTCGTTTAGTATATTGGTTTATTTACATTGTTTGACAAGCTATATCTATAGTTGGATCCTACCACATTTAATCATTCATTCTATAATTATTGAGTTCCTACCTTGCTTAGTAACATAAAGCATAACCTAGGAGTACAAATCTAAGTAGTCAAAGTTCTTGCTTTCAAATGACATACAGTCGATTATGGGAGACAACTAAATCAAGCAAAGGTCATAGAATAATAGGAGCAAATAAACCCTGATTGGCTAGTTTCTTACTTCTTGTCTTGCCTCATCTTTGATATCATCCTGACTCCACACCTGAGTGGGTATGTTCCTTGGATGGTGTCTGACATTTATTTTTAGTCTTATCCTTCCTAGCCCTGACTTCCTATAATATCTCTGCAAGCCATTTCCTCCTACAGTCTAGACATGAACCTCTTGAAGTTTTTCTTTTCTTTTTTTTTACTTTTATGATTTACACATTTGTAAAAGGATGGTGAAGAGCCAGAAGGAGAAGCATATGTCTTACATAAAAGTTAAAGTCTGGATATAGTTTTTTGCTATAGAGGTCTTTATACACCAAGTTTGCAAAACTATATCCAGTAAAATTAGAAAATATTTAAAAGATTCTAAGTAAAAAATTAGAAAATATATAATTAATAACATTAAAGCCTTGGGTAAAACTGACTTAAAATGGATGAGAAAATTCCAACATCAAGAAAGTGTCATCCATATGTCTGTATCAATGAATAATCCACGGATTGGTTGTATATATTTTGGCTTTCAGTTAGCTTCACCCCAAGAACTTAGAATTTAGCAGACAATTTTCACTATCACAAATTAAGATTTATGTTAATCACTTCTGTGGAGTTACAACATTTTCCTGCCAAATGTGATTTTTTTTCCCTTTTACATTTCCTCTCCTGGTTTTTCTTACTATGTGTATTCAAGAGAAGAGAATAAAAATGGATCAATATGAAATCTTATTGGTATTAGTAACATAGTACCTAAGTATTACTTTTGATTCAAGTTTAGTTGTATAGCATTGGTTTGGATTCAAAAGAGCCAGAAGATGTCCTTATCTACCCAAAGTTTAAGAATAACACTTTGGTAAAATTTTAATAAGGATGCCATTCGGGTCATTTAATCTCAGGAAATACAAAGAGGGTTTATTGCTTTACTTTTCACGAAACAGTGCATAAGTAAGCAACATCATGGTTTAATTTTTTAAAAAAATATTATTTATTTTTGAGAGAGAGGCAGGAAGGAAGAAAGAAAGGTAGAGGAACATCACTGTGTGGTTGCCTCCCACGCCCCCAACTGGGGACCTGGCCTGCAACCCAGACATGTGTTGTGACTGGGAATCAAACCAGTGACCCTTTGGTTCACAGACCAGCACTCAATCCATTGAGCCACAACAGCCAGGGCTGTGATTTAATTTTTGTAATAAGATGGAAAGGAGATACTGAGGAAGAGAAAGAGCATAGATTCAAAGGAGCAAATAATTGCTAATGAAGAGTTGATTTCTACAGCTTTTTGTCACTTGTGTATAACATACTGGAAGGAAAAGCACTGGCTATGACACCCTATCTTTCAATTTTAGCATTTTCTGTAGTTAATATACATATTTTGAAAGTGGGTACTTCCAGAACTGTGTAAAACACCACAAAATGTTTTTGTGGGCTAGAAGCTAGTATAAGCCCAGTGTAGGATTAAGATATTATTCCCCTAACCTGGGACGTCTGGCTGCTTGTTGCAGTAGGGATGTAAAGAAACAACTTTCCAGGTTTCAAAATTAAATCATAGTTTTAAACAAGAGCATCATCTACTTTACAGAAATTATTATGAATACCCATTTTTATCAAAACATAAAACTGGAAGGAAAATAAAACATGCTGTTCTCATTGTAGTGGAAGGGAGTGCTGGCATATTAACGCTGCTCATTCATCTAAGCGGCTGGTTTATCCTGGAGGCAGGACTAAAGCAGAAGTTCATTAACCAGTCAGAACTCTCAGCTCCAAATCTGTTACCATTCATCTGAACAAATGCTTGCTACTTATTCTCTTGGGGCTTAGAAAAGAATTTCAAGAGGATTTTAAGAACACAAATAAAACCATCCGTATTATTCTGTTCTGAACATGTGGGCTCCTACAGAAGAGTACTTTTTGGACTTTTTGGATGATGATGATGATAGCAGAGTGCCAGTGTACTTAAATCATTCTTTTACTCATTATAATAATGCTACTAGTTGAAAGAAAATAGTCATTGATCCTTAACTCTCTGTCAGCTTGCTCTGTCCAGCAAGTCATATCTTTGTGAGTTAAGCAACTGATAAGAAAATTTACTAACAGGTCAAATATTTTTCCTAACTTGCTTTGTACGAGGTAACCAGTGGTAAGTATTTGAAAATAGACAGAGTCTGCCAATTAGAATTCTTTGTGAAGTCTATGTTAAAGATTCAAGGTTACCATTCCTGATTTTTGGCAAAACAAAAGTGGTAAGGATGACATTTAGAGTTTCAAGCTGACACATATTTGGAAATTATAGGATTTATTTATCTAATGGTTGGTTGGTTTATTTTGACTTCCTTGCATTCAGAATCTTTACTTGGATATTTTCTACTATGCTTGCACATGTGAATAAATCAAGCTGGGTAATTTTATACTAATCAGTCTATGGGTTGGGTACCAGATGACCAGCGGAAATATTTATTAATTGAGGAGTGGGAGATTCAGTTAGAAAACACTGCCTAGGTGTAAAGAAGACCCTGATGCTCTAACAGATTGTTCTGGCATGTTCCCAGAGAATGAGCTTGGCCAGAGGGCTGGAAGTTCTCAATGCAGGAAACGAGCAGAAGGTGCAAAGAAGGAGGATATACCTGTAAATATCTGCACTGCTTCTCCTTTAAGTACCTTGTCCCCCACCTCCTCTCTTGAATCATTTTCCTTCTGTACTAGGGCTGGCTGCTAGGAAAGGAACCAGCTTCTTCCCAACCACCCAGTCTCCTCTATCTAATAGTCATGACATCCTTAATGTTTTGCTTCTGCTAAAGTTCTTTTGCCCTACAGCTTACTACTGTACCTTCTGAAGATAATGATGTTTTCAGTCTTCCCCTGAACTCTGGAAAGGGGGAAGTGTCTTTACATAAACACAACTGTATGAATTTGCATTGTTGAATATACAGAAAATTCCTGAACTATTTTTTTTTTTACCAGAGTTGTAAACCATTTTTTTTTGCATGCCATTGTAAATTTTACCTAATTTCTGTTCTGGGTTTTTGTTTTCCTAATCCAATATCCTAAACCATCTTCGCTTCCCTGATAATCTCTTATTTTCTGCCTTCTCTTCATACATCATTTTTACCTCTTATCACCTCAGTGGGGTAGTGGAAACAATTGAGAATATGGATGCTTAGGCTCAATTGGCTCAACCTCTTACTAACAAGTAACCTTGAGCAGTTACTTAATTCCCCTTCACTCATATTCCTCATTTGAGCAACGGGAAAGTCAGACCAGATGATCTAAAAAAATATTTATCATAAAACCTCCATGATTCTATAATTGTTACTATTCCTCTTGTTCCTCAAGGAACTCAGTTTTTAATGTTCATCTGGTGGCAACTCCATCCTCCAAACTTTTCCCTGGCATTACTGAATAATTTCATTAGGCTTAAATTAAGTCAGATTTTATCTCTTTAGAATAGAATGTGACCTACCATGTGATTTATCCAAGGGTGGATTCTATCAGAGTTGATTCTCTCTTTGTATAGATTCCTAAAAGTTCCAATAAGGCCCTCAATTGAAGGTCACCCCGCTTCAAAATTTCCATAGCATATCTCATTCAGCATTTTATGCCACCTAGGTTTCCTACCCAGAGGATTTAAAATGCCTTGATGGAGCCCTAGAAATGTAATTTATTACAGATTGTAGTCTATGAAATAAGCAGTCACCACAAGGGAATAAACAACTTCTGCAAGCAAAGTGGCCTCATGAAGAAACAAAGGTTACAAATGCCTCTGTCAGCCTCATCAAAGAAAACCATCACATTTGTCTTTACAAACACAAGGGAACTCCAAAATTAGAACTCAACCTGTGAATACACATCATACTTGTACAAAGGGTGAATAATGACGAGTAGGAGAAAACAATATTTCTTTGTCAAGTTACAGTTTATGAAGACAAGATTGGGCCACAGAGATATCATTTGTAATATTTGCTGAAGATGTAAGTTAAAAATTTTACCAGTTTTCCCTCTCTTCATTTTAAATATTTAAAGAGTATAGTAGATAATGTTTTCTGTTATCTGTTATTATTTTAGAAAAAGAAAATGTTTGGCAAATAACTATTTAAAACTAACCAAATTCACTAATCAAGACTTTCTATAATACCAATAACTTCTGCTCTTAGAAAGAAATAAAATATAATAAGAGGCTTTAAATAACATACATTTCTTAAAATGTAAGTACTGTAAAATTCACTTTAAAATGTAAACAAAGATTGTTTTCAACTAAAAAAAACTTCACTACTTTAGTACGTACAGCATAAATATAAACATTTTGGGCATTTTTCTTTCATACTCTAACCTCAAAGAGACAATAAATACACTAAGTGTTTCTGAAAACAGCAAAAGGATGAGGATGAATTAGGAGGAACAAAATGTCACCCAGTTCAACTTCCAATGCCATTAATATAGAGTATTCATTTACTCATATGACACTAACCAGTCCTGAGAGTTTGCTTTGACATTAAATTAGAGATTTTAAAGGCTGGTGTGGATAAAGGTGATAATAAATAAAGATAGACTGGTACTAATGTGAATAAAAATGTGCTTGAGTTTACCATTACATTGATAGATGGATTCTATTTTTGCTGGAAACATTCATAACACTATTTTAGGTCATATAGTATATAGAAAAAGAATTCTATAGCTGTGTACTGTGGTTCTTAAATTTTAGCATGCATTAGTATCTCTTGAAGTCTAATTAAACACAGATTGCCAGGCCCTATTCTCAAGGGTATTTAATGCAGTAGCTGATCCTGCTTATCCAGAAACTCCATGTTGAGAAATACTACTATTTATGATACCCAAAAGCAATCTAGTTCATCCCCTGCCCTTCACAGGAAGCAGTGAACACACTGTGACTATCAGGCTCAACTATGTTAAATATGTCATTAATGATCTAATTTCAAAAGCAGCTCAAATAAAGTAGAGGCATTATGCAGAAAGGAGACATATCCAAGAGAGAGAGAGAGAGAGAAGGGCCACAGGGGAATGGCAGTCAGGGTGCATTGCATCTTTGTTTTATTCATCTGTGATTCCAGTGCCTGGTATTTGACACATAATAGGCATTCATTAAAAGTTGTGTAGAATGAAATGAGATAAATTTTGCCTTTGCTCTTTTTTGAAACACTGTACGACTTGGGAAAATCACTTTATATACTTGAGCCTGTTTTCTCATTTGTAAACATGGCTGGGAGGAAGATCTCCATTGCAGGATATTTTGAGGACAAATGTATATATTGTACTCAAACATGCATTATGAGTCTAAGAGAGGTGTCTGTGTTAGCCTTTTCTAATATTCCCAGATATTAATATTTCAATAGCTTAAACAATGCCAAATTTTTCATTGATATTCTTTTCAATAAAACCCTATATTTTGTTAGAATAACATATCTATCCCCACCTTCTTCTAGACATGAGACTTAAAGGGGTTGTCATTTTTAATTTTTTAAAATGATGTACAAACATTTTTTATTTTTTCTAAATATTATTAACTCAATATCAAGTGAACTGTAGGACAACTGAGGATCTCTGAGTTTATTCTTACTTGACCTTTCTGTCACAATGATATTGATTATTCACTACTTGAAATTCTCTCCTAGTTCCTCTCCTACTACTCACCCTTTAATGCAAAGTTTCTATACTTAGACAGCTTCGGTTATCATTCTCTATACAGTCTTTGGCAATCTTATCCCATCTATTATGGACTGAGTATGTGTGCCTCCCAAATTCATATATTGGAGACTTCACCCCCAGTGTGGCTATATTTGAAGATGGTCATTCGAAGGTAATAATTATGGTTAAATGTGTTCATAAGGGTGGGGCCCAAGTATGATAGGGTTGGTGTCCTTGTAAGAAGAGACATCAGAGAGAACTCACTCACTCTTTCTCTGTTTACACCCTCTGAGGAAGAGCCAGCCATATGAGGACATAGTGGGAAGATGGCTGTCTATAAGCCAAAAAGAGCCCTTGACAGAAAGTAAATTTTCTAGCACTTGATCTTCTACTTCCTAGCTTCCAGAACTGCAGGAAAATAAATTTCCATCGTTTAACCTATTTAATCTGTGGTATTGTGTTATGTTAGCCTCAGCAGACTGATGCACCACCCTACAGATGTAACTCCCATACTTATGCTGGTGGACCACAAACACAGGCCTCTTTTCTAAGCTCCAGTTAAGTATTTAGCCATCTATTTACAAGTCCTGAATGATCAACAGGTAGCTTATACTCAACATATCTAAACATAGCTCATTTTCTCTCCCCTTACACCTGCCCTTCTAAACATGTTACTTATCTGTGTGACTTACTCATCATCATTCATTCTGTCAACTAAGCAAGAAAGTTGGGAATTATTCTTTCTTTATAGATAGGATTCCTCTCTTCTTCTAAAATTCTTGAAAGCAAAACCATGTCTTTAGAGCTATATATCTCTAGAATGAGATTTAATGCCTGGAAGTTCATAGGCACTTTGAAGCAAATAATAAATGATTAGGTACACTCTGTCACTTTGTCCACTATCACCTATACCTTTGAGCCAGCCATACTGACTCACTTGCCAGGTTCTGATGGTCAGTGAAAGCAAATTATGACATCTTCTTACTAGTCATCAAGTACCCTTCTCTGCTTAACTCACTGTGGGTATATTTTAATCCCACCAGTCTTGTCACTTGAACTTTATAACTGCCTCTAGTTTTTGGTCTTGTTTCCCTTTGGACTTACCAATGTCTTCTTTTGATCTTGATTTCTCTAGATTAATTTAGATTCTCTAAGGATTTAATCATGGAATCCAAACTCTAGCTATTTCTGTTTTGGGGATCTTGTGGAAATACTTTCATTCTAGTTCTTGTCACAAGACTCTGGCCAGCATCCTGGTCAGGATCACTCCCATCCTTTTTGAGGTAGGGAGTGTGTAGGTTTATATACATATGTTAATAATAGTAGGCTCAGTGGATTGAGCGTCGGCCTGCGAGCTAAGTGTCGTTGGTTCGATCTTCCAGTCAGGGCACATCAGAGAAGGAAAACTCTGATTCCAAAAAACCTCCGCTGCCTTGCGGCATACCTCTTCAGGGGAAAGGCTAAGGGAGTAAACCCCGACAGAAAATCCGGAGCCGGAGTCCCTAAGGCGGTTTGACGTTGTAGTCAACACCGGCAACTCCTGCGGCGCACCTGAAGCCAAGCTGTATTGACTCCGTCTTTCCCTTGGACCCTTCAGCTGCGAAGAGAGGGGGGGTCTGCTGCATGGGCAACAGCAGACCCTCCATATCACCCTGCCCAGGCTCTGTAGCTTCAGCTTCACTGGAGAGGACACTCCAGCGTCATCGCAAGATGTCGATTCAACATGGGAGGAGACAGATACCGTGTCACTCCCGAGTTGGACTGCACAGCCATTCTCGGCGGTGCAGATAGACTCTTAAGAAGCTACACCATCGTCTCTCGAGACGGACGGCTGCCGAAAATAATAGTAGTAGTGGTAATTAGTTATTGTTTACTATGGGTTGGGTTTAGTGCTAAGCATTTTATATGAGGATCTTATTCATTACTCATATTCTTTAAAGAAGATGGTTATTATTTGCATTTTGCCCATGAGGAAACTAGAGTTTAGGGAAATTACCTAACTTATTCAAGGTCATACAACTAGTAAGCAACACAACACAAACTGGAATCAAATTAAATCTTATGTACTATGCTTTAAAACACAGATAAGCAAGTTTTTCCCATTGTCATATTAGTAGACCAAATCTGAACATAAGATGTATAGTGTGAACCCAGCTCAGAGTACATCCTATCAATACTGTGCAAGTTATCTGAATAACAGAGTTCAAAGGTTGATTACTCGACTGTTCTGCAGTTGTCATTACATAAGACACATAGGTTAAGAGTAGAAACTAAAAAGAATCTCAGTCCTGCAAGCTCATGTGGAATACAAAGTTTAGAGAAATAGGATTAAAAGAGACTTTTTGTCACATATCAGAAGTGACTTAAGAAGCTTAATCACCCTTGGGCAAGGATAGTGTTTCCATTAATGTTTTTTTTTTTTTTTTTCAGGAGGAACGTCATGGGCTGAGTTTTTTGTCCTAAGTGCAGCAGTGGCACATATAAAATAATTTCCCTGCCATAAAAAGCACAGGTTTGTAATTGCAGATGTAATGGATTAACCAAATGCTACACATGTGACTCGTAAAGAGTCTATTTAAAATAATAACCTGTTTAGCAAATAATCATTTAAAGTGTTTCCTCTTTAAGCTGCTCCTGGAGGCAGGACACTTAAATGAGTTTTACAGGAGTGTTGTATAAAGGAAATTTATAAACTGCTTGTTGACTCGTTTTATTGCATAGTTGGTTGTTCTTGCTAATGTATCAATAGTATTAGGTTATTTTTGTTCTTTATTCTAATATATTTAATAAGAGGAAATGAAACTGTGTCTTAAAAAGATGCTCAACTCCCTTTGGGCAAACATGGTTGGGACTGTGCAGGATAGTTTCTCTAAGGGTAAGGGCAGGACCTCAAAGGAAGTCAAAGGAATACTAGTGAGTGTCATGGAGAAGTGAGCTGAGGGACCCCTAACAAAAATCTTTTCATTTCTATGTGTATTTGATGCCCTATTGTCACATTGCCTTTACTCTGTTAACAACTCATTTTCTTTGTCTGTGTTATCACCTGTCTACCATCTTATTAGCAAGTTAAAAAACATTACATTTGATAAAGAGTTACTATGTATACACATATATTATTGAATAAAGAGAAGCTTACAAACTAAAATATAGCATACAAATAGGAATTTAAAATTTGTCTTATGCACTTTTTTTTACCTTAAATCTTCTAAGTTTCATTTATATAGTCAGTGAAACATAAGCCTGTCTACATGTTTCAATCTTTCTTTAGGGCATATGAAAAATGATAAGGCAAAATGGCTGATAGGAGCTATCCAAAGATATAGACACATTTTATTTTGTATTAAAAAGTAAACAAATTCAAGAGCAATTAAATTAATTTTTAAGTATTTTTATTAAATAAAATATTACTAAACTCCCCTATAATCGCCAGAATTTAGTTTATAAGTTATTGGCCTGAAGCACTACATGAACCCTCCCTCACCCTTCCAAAGGGTCTGTGAACTTTGATGGGAAAAATATACGGCTTTTAGTTCACTAATCTCTAATTGAAATTTATCATTGACTTAAATTATTAAAATAGAAAAGAAAATACAGTAGTGTTAGCACTTTCTATGGTTTTGTCACCTATAGAAATCATAAATATTTTCTTACCACATACAGTTCTGGAAAATATATTGAAATATTGTTATAATTATTATTTTGAAATAATAGTAGTTATTAAATGCATAACTTGATCTTTATTAATAAAGAAGCACATATACTACTATTTGGATGAACTATATGAAATTGTCAATTTTTATATTTTTTTTTACCTAAAAAATGACAGTTTTGTATGCTGCAGCCTAATATGGTATAATTTTGTTTTTAAAGAATCTTTAAAAAATTATATTTTAATAGACTTCTTGTATTTTATTTTTTTACGTTTTAAACCAATTTTTCTGAAAAGTGCATCACAGGCATGTCAGACTGACAAAGGGGTTTATGGTACAAAATAAGTTACAGATTACCAGTGGTTACAGTTTAGGTTCTTAATTCACATGGAAATTAATTTGACTCACAGTTTTATCACTTAATAGCTGTGTGACTTTGAGTAACTTCTCTATGCCTCAGTTTCAAGTGATTTCCTCATAAAACTAAGGAAAATAGTGGCAGGGCATTGGGATAATACTCAATAAACATGCTCCTCCTCCTTTTACCAATCATATTCAGTGTTTTACTTGTTTTAAAAAGTCATTAAAGGTGTAGTAGGTGTTTGTGTGTGTCTGTGTGTGTATGTGTACTTAAATGACTTCATAGTTGTTATGGACTGACTTGTGTCCCTCAAAGAGATATATTACAGTCTTAACCCCCAGAATCTCAGAATGTGACCTTATTTGAAAATGGAGTTTACACAGAGATAATCAAATTAAAATGAGGTTATTAGTGGAGACCCTACTACAATACGACTGGTGTCCTCTTTAGAAGACACAGTGGGAAATGTGGACACAGAGACAGAGATGCACAGAGGAAAAATGATGTGAAGACATACATGGAGAACACCATGTGAAGATCAAGGATTGGAGTGGTGCATATATAAGCCAAGGATTGCTGTCACATCACTAGAAGCTAGGGAAAGGCAAGACAGGATTCTCCTACAGGTTTCTGGAGGAGCATGACCCTGCCCATTTGATTTCAGATTCCAGGCCTCCAGAAGTGACACAATAAATTTCTGTTGTTTTAAGTGACCT